>NC_054082.1:60224728-60289758 GCF_017562075.2 Anopheles merus | reverse complement strand
CTGAAAATCATGATTAAATTAATTTTAGTGTAATATTGAAGAACGATTTTTTATGTCTTAAAACCTATTCTCATACCACCATAAAGGTGGCGCAAAGTTTCGTTGAAATGATCTAGCCGTTTCGGAGGTTGCTCGCCACAAACACCGTGACACTAGACTAGATTTTTTTATACATAGAAGAAGATTACAGGGTTTACCTAGCCAATCGGGCATCGTAAAGGCGTTATTAGCCGCCGTAAAAACTTATGTGGTGTTGCACAAAATCGTGCGGTTCCACAAAATTTTGTGATTGCACAAAAAAGGTACCAACATTTTGTTTAGTGAGCAAGTGTGCTCGCACATATTGATGTGCTATGCGTGCGTGGTAGCACTGTGCTACTTGACCCATCACTAGATTTGGCTCGTCTTATAGTGTGTCTCGTCGCGTAAATAAAAAGTGGAAATAAAGTTTTCACATCGTATTACACTTTAAGCTCTTCGTGTAAAATGCTGATGGATATCCAATCCTCTGATCATTCTCATTCCCAGGTATTGTAGTAAGTAACCGATAAGCAATTTAAAATGAAAATCATATTCTGTTAAAAAAAACTTTGATTGATTGCCATCCGTTGTAGAATATCACGCATAAGAAAGTGTTAAGATATCGGCCTGATTTTTTCAGAAGTCAAGAGTACTCTCAAAAAATAAGTGAAGAAAGTGGTATTCTGAGTGGTATATATGGTTTCAAAATTTTACAGAAAGCCTCTAAGTGAGAAAATTGGCGAAAATATATAGGAAAATATGAGTCCGACTGTGAGAAGCCGCCAGCAAACAAAAACTAAAACACATGCTACATGCCATCTTCGAGGATCTTCTTATCTTCTTCTTTGGCAAAACAACCGATGTCGGTCAAGGCCTGCCTGTACCCACTAGTGAAGTGAGCTTGGCTTTCAGTGACTTATTGTTACCATAGCAGGTTAGTCAGTCCTACGTATGGGGGCACGGTCTATTCGGGACTTGAACCCATGACGGTTTGAAAAGTCCAGCTGTCAAATCGGCATAGTCAGACGTGTTTACGTATAGCTCCTTGATTTATTTTCCGTATTTCGGTTATTTTAACAAACAATCAGTTTTCTCTCTAAGTAAAGAAGTTGTGTAGTGAGCTTGCCCACAACGTATTATACATACTGTTATTTAGTGAACTACTACTAATACGATATGAACTATATTAGTATAAGTTAGAATAGTAATGTGAGTGCAGACTGTTTTTGGCTATTGTTAGAATTAGTATAAAAGGGGCTCAATCCTCATCTCGAGATTCATTCCCCGACAGTACGTCGAAGAAACACATTTAAACACAACACAGTTTTGGCGACGAGGATATAAGGTAAACTTGTGAAACCTCTCTCTAATCAGTCGTGCGTTTTGATCAACGTCGGATCAATCGTTATCAGTCGGTCAGTCAGTCGATCTCGTGTCTGAGATTAGTGCGGTGTAGTGCTGTGTTAGTGTGCAGAGGCAACTTAGGATGCCCGACGGGGAAGAGCCAAAGCCGTCAACGTCAGGCTTAGGGCATATAAAAATGGCAATGTCAATGTTTGGCCACATGGAACCGTTCGTCGTTGGTGAAAATTTCGACGAATATGAAAATCGCCTGAAGCAGTTCTTCATCGTAAACGACGTAGAAGAAGGTAAAAAAGTGCCAATGCTGGTTACAATGGCGGGTCCATCATTATATTCCATGGCATCACGAATATGTTCGCCAGATGATCCGTGTTCTAAATCGTATAAGGACCTGATCAAACTGTTGAAACAGCACTTAGCCCCAAAAGTTAACGTGGTGGCAGAGCGATACAAGTATCGCAAATGCGAACAAGCGATAGGTCAAACAATAACAGAGTTTATTATCGAACTAAAAGCGTCCTCACAATCTTGTGATTTTGGAACGTTTTTGCAACAAGCGCTACGCGATCAATTCGTAGCAGGGGTGCATAACTCCGGGTTGCGCACTAAACTCCTTACCGAAGAAGGTCTCACCTTCGAAAAAGCGTGTGAGATTGGCAGAAGCTGGGAAGCGGCGGAGCACGAGTGTAAAGAGATGCAGGGAGCATCAAAACTGGCAACGCTAAAGCCACGCACAGCTTGGAAGCCGTCAGAGAAAATGCCAGCTAAACAGAATAGAAAAGGGACAACGCATGCGGGATCTAAGCCTTCATCGGAACGCGACAAAAACTGTTTTCGATGTGGTAGGGCTCACAACCCAGAATCTTGTCCTGCCAAACAATGGACGTGTTACGCATGCGGAAAGGTTGGTCATGTGTCATCGTTGTGTCGGTCAAAAAACAAAAAAAATCGAGTGGCTGAGCTCGTGGACGCTACGGAGCAGATGAACCTGAACCAGTTGAAAGATGCTGACGATACATCGAAACCAACAACGTGCCAGAACGTGAAGTTCACCGGTACGATTTGCAGTGCCAGCGGTGCGAGTTCAACGCGCACAGATATACCAGCGACAATGGAGCTGCAAATTGAAGGTGTGATGGTGTGTTTCGAGGTAGACACCGGCGCGTGCGAATCGGTGATATCGAGAGAGACGTACGAGGAGAAACTCTCTCACGTGCAGTTGCGGAAGACGACAAAGGTGTTTCAAACGGTGTCAGGGCAAACTATTCGTCCGAAAGGAGAGCTACTAGTACAAGTGAGGAACAGGTATGGCAATTTCGTTTGGCTAAATATTTTTGTTCTAGAACCAGAAAAAATAAGGTGCTTACACCACTCCTCGGTCGCTCAAGTTTAGATATAATCATGCCAGAATGGAGAAAACTGGTAAGTCTCAATTTTTCGTCTATTGATGCTATTCAACACAATTTTAAGTCTGAAATTCAACACAAATACCCATACGTAATTACGGGGGATGCCAGTCAGGCAATTGAAGGGTTTACAGCGGATATAATCCTTAAGCAAGATGCTGTACCCATATTTCATAAACCATACACTGTACCGTTCAAATTTCGTGAAAAAGTAGAAAAGAAAATAGATAGCATGGTGGAAAGCGGAATCTTAGTCCCAGTACGTACGTCCACATGGGCTAGTCCTATAGTAATAACACCAAAAAAAGATGGAACAATTCGAATTTGTTTAGATGGGAAAGCTACATTGAATCGATTTATTTCCACGGAACATTATCCGTTGCCGGCTATTGATGACATACTAGCCAATTTGTCGAATTTTATTTATTTTTGCAAAATCGATTTAACCGGGGCTTACCTACAGGTACGTTTGTCCAACTCAGCGCAAGAGTTATGTACCGTAAATACCCATCGAGGATTGTTCAAATACACAAGAATGCCTTTTGGTATAAGTTCAGCGCCGTCTGTATTTCAATCTATAATAGATCAAATACTACTCGGGACAAAAGCTATTCCTTATTTAGATGATATTCTAATTGGTGGAAGTACCATAAGTGAATGCAAAGAAAATTTATTCCAGGTGTTGTTTAAATTAAATAAATAAAGTTCAAATTAATTGGGCTAAATCGCGATTTTTCCAAACAGAAATCGAACACCTCGGGTTCATGCTAACAAGCGAGGGAATACGTCCATGTAAAGGTAAAGTGGAAGCAATCTGTCTTGCTCCAGCACCTAAAGATATTGGTCAGTTACAGTCATTTTTAGGTCTGTTAAACTACTACCACAGATTTTTGCCGAATTTGTCATCGGAGTTACATCCGTTATATAATTTGCTAAAGAGAGATAGCAAATTCACATGGTCCAACGAGTGCGAGACAGCGTTTAAAAAATGTAAGGAGCTCTTGGTTTCTAACGATGTGTTGGAACCCTACGATCTAAAAAAGCCACTTATACTAACAACGGATGCCAGTCCGTATGGGGTAGGTGCCGTGTTATCGCACATAGTGGATCAAGTAGAGAAGCCTGTGTACTTTGCCTCATCAACACTAACAAGCGCGCAAATTAACTACGGGCAAATACATAAAGAAGCTTTAGCGGTTGTGTTCGGCGTAAAAAAAAATTCATAAGTATTTGTATGGTACGAGTTTTACTCTCGTTACGGACAGTTCTTCGCTGAGGCAAATTTTTAACCCACACAAGGGATCGTCCGCTGTCGCAATTTCTAGATTGCACAGATGGGCAGTAATTTTGTCGAATTATTCCTACAACGTGGTACATAGGCCAGGTAAAGGTATTAGTCATGCCGATGCATTATCTCGTCTACCATTGCCAATCAAAAATCGTATTGAGCACATATCGGTTGCAGATAATAACCTGCAACAATTTATTGGTGTGGAAGAAATAGAGGAAGAGCAGCACAAGGATGCTGTTATCAGTAACATTATTAATTGGACTATAAATGGTTGGCCAAAAGAAGTAGTAGAAGAAATGAAACCGTATTCAAAAATGGTACAGAATTTTGAGGTCGAAAATAATTGTCTCTATTTTGAAGATCGGGTAGTAGTGCCAAAGTCACTACAAAGTCGAGTGTTACAAAAATTGCATGAAAATCATGATGGGGTTATAAGAATGAAAATGATCGGTCGATCATATTTTTGGTAGAAAGGTTTTGACAAAGATGTACTAAATACACTTAATCTTGCCCTATTTGTCAAAAAACTCAAAGGGTACCAAAAGAGACAGTTACATCAAGTTGGCCTTCAGCTACACATGCCTTTGAACGCATTCATTTGGATTTATTCTATTTTGACCGAAATACTTTTTTGATAGTAGTGGATGCTTATTCAAAATTTATAGATGTTAAATCATTACGTAAAACGTGTACCGAGAGTGTATTGGAGCGTTTAGATGAAATCTATACGTATTTTGGGTTCCCAAATGAAGTGTGTTCGGACAATGGTCCACCCTTCAACTCCTCAGGTTTTATAGAAGCCTGTAAGGCAAATAATATAAAGGTGTTGAAATCTCCTCCTTATCACCCCCAGTCAAATGGATTAGCGGAGAGGGGAGTTCAGACAATTAAAAAAATGTTGAAGAAGTATCTGATTGACGAGCGATTGAAACAAATACCACTTCAGAAAAAATTAACAAAATACTATTCAATTATCGCAATACTCCATCTACATCTACTGGTAAAACTCCTTCTTCATTATTATTCAGTTATGTGCCACGCACATTATTAAATACGAGCAACCCGGTTAAGCTATCTATACAAAATGATAAAAGATGCGTAACTATACTTCCCAAAACGAATTGCATACCTAAACAAGTAAGTCCCACGCATACATACAGCCACGGAGATAAGGTATTCTATAGAAACCATATGGAAGAATATGTTAGATGGATACCAGCGGTGGTATTAGAGAAAATAAGCCCAAACACTTATTTGATTAATTTACAGGGCAATGTGAGAATGGTTCATACAAATCAGATTCGGTTTTCTGAGCTTGCAGACCAATACCATCCAACCCTTCCGTTAATAGAAAGTAATTCAGTTCCGCCGGTCTCATGGTACAGTCGTCAACTCGTACGACTTAACAACATGCCCGTCATGGGTTCAAGCCCCAAATAGACCGTGCCGCCATACGTAGGACTGACTATCCTACTATGGGGGGAAATCAATAAGTCACTGAAAGCCAACCCCACAAGTGGGTTGGCAGGCCTCTTTGAACCTCTAGCAAAAGAAATTCGTACTGGTCTATCGCAGCTTAATGAATCGCAGAAGAGAACACCACTGAGCAGTCACCCTCCTGCCAAATTGCGCAGAGTTTTACCAGCCAAGAGATTATTCTCCGAGTTGGTCAGTGCTACAAACACTTACCCTGTTTTCTCGCTTGTCGACAAAAGAACAACAAACATAAAAAATAACAATATCAACAACAACATAGCCGTACCGTCACTTGCTGAGCACAACAATATTAACATCACAAATAACATCACTTCTAGCCTATTCTAGAAGTGGCTCGGAATCTATTTATGGCACGGATAACGATTCTCCAAACCTTCCAACCGTTCAAAACCGCTTTGTACCCAAAATGTGGCTTCATTTAGCTAACATTGCTCCTGGCACTTCCTGTGAACAAATCGTGGAATCTGTGAAACGAAGGCTGGCCACAACCGACGTCATTGCATTTAGCTTGATGGGCAAAAATTTCGACACCGATGTCGTTTAAGGTTCGCATCCCGGCTCATCTTCGTGAATCTGCGTTATCGTCTTCGGTTTGGCCTTCTAATCTACGTGTACGTGAATTTATACTACGTGATAACCGTCCAGCCTCATCCTATCCTTTGGCTTGTCTCACACCGATGAATGCACATGAAACCCCACTTCAAAGCATCAATGCAGTGCCAATTGATAATATTCCGAAACCGGCAGAGCAAACCATCAATGAAAAGCCAAATAGTTCATCACCTAGTAATGTACAACCAATAGAGCACGATATGGAGCATTCACCTATCCCAGCTGATCGTACGGCTCAAAACAATGACGTTCATCACGAACACAGCTCATGAAGCTTACGCACACAAGAAGCATCAGCCAGTCGCTATTCGCACACTAACACTTCACATGTAATGACCACGCACGCACTAACACAGCAACTCACTTGAGAATGTTTTCAGTTCGCGATATTAAAAACATTTCACATGCCAAACCGACTGACACTGCTTTGAAACCATGTGATATACATTTTCACTACCAAAATGTTAGAGGACTACGTACCAAACTCACAGAATTCGGATTGAACACATTTGACGCTAAATATCAGATAATAATACTCACCGAAACCTGGCTTGACAATTCAATTCTATCATCGCTACTGTTTGACCCGGGCTATTCGGTGTATAGATGTGATCGTAGCTTGTCTAATAGTATGCATACTCGTGGTGGTGGCGCACTGATCGCATGCTCATCCTTATTGAACACCCGTGAACTCACTCTACCTCGTAACTCACTTGAGCAAGTGTGGGTTACCGTTCGCCTATCATCTTGCACGATATTCATCGGGACTGTTTACATTCCTCCTAATCGAGCTAACGACACAGATACTCTTACATCTGTGATTGAAAGTGTAAGTGCAATAGTAAACCATGCAAAAACTAATGATCTTATATTTTTGTTTGGAGATTTTAATTTTTCGGCAGTATCGTAGTCACTATCACAACACACATTTGGTCACTCATCATCGTTCGCGCACTATGTGGCAAATTCATCATCTTCGGTCAGATCCCGGTTTTTGGATGAAATTAACGCTAGCGATCTTTATCAAATAAGCTGTATCAAAAACTCGCTTAATTGGCAGCTCGACTTAGTATTCGCAAATTTGATTGCCGCAACTTACTGCATCGATTTGCACCCCTGCCCAACACCACTAGTCTCTCCGGACCTGTATCATCCAGCCGTAGATTTAACGGTTCGAATTCCAAGCACAATGCCTAATCCTACACTGACTCAGGCAAGTAGACCTAGGATGAATTTTTATAAAACCAATTTTACTCGGCTTGATGAGCTCATAACCAATTTTAATAGCCAGTTCAGAATTAGCCAGTTTAATTCTGTTGATGAAGCTTTATCGATATTTATACGCTTTCTTTTATCCTCGTTTGATTCGTGTGTACCAATTATCACACCAAAGAGCGGCCCTGCTTGGTCTGACCGCCACCTAAAAAAACACAAAAGAGCTAAGGAAGCTGCATTAAAAAAAACGAAGTACCGATCACCTGTTAACAAAAGCATATTAAATGAAACAACTCGCTTGTACCGTAGTTACAATAAAATACGCTACGGTGGCTACTTGTCTCGGTTGGAGAAGAATTTCATCAAAAGGCCCAAAGCTCTCTGGAGTTTTCGTAAGAAACACAATAATACAAATGTGACACCTAAATCGATTTACCACAAAGACCTACCTGGTTCAACTGCTTCAGATATTTGTGATATATTTGCGTGTAGATTCGAGGAGGCATACACAATCTCAACTGCTGACGACAATGTTATCACCAACGCTTTAATTAATACTCCTAATGATGTCATCGACCTTAATTTAACTAATATATCGCAATAATCTGTTCTAAATGTGCTCAAAGCAGTCAAGCCCAAAGCTAGTCCTGGCCCAGATGGTATTCCTTCTATCATTCTCAGCCGAAGCTGTGAGTCCATTGCGCCGATCTTAACCAATTTTTTTAATTTTTCACTGCAACAAGGAGAATTCCCCTCTATTTGGAAGAGTTCATGGATTGTCCCCATATTTAAAAAAGGTGACAAGGAAGATGCAGCCAACTATAGAGGCATAACATCGCTCAGTGCTGGGGTCAAAGTTTTTGAGAAAGTGATCCAAACAAGTTTACTCACGGCTTCATATCACTATATTAGCCCTCAACAACATGGTTTCGTTCCAAAGCGGTCGACGATTACTAACCTTGTTGACTTGTCATCACAATGTCTCCGTAACATGGATAGCAGGATGCAAACAGATGCAGTTTATATGGATTTAAAGGCTGCTTTGATAGCATCGATCACAACATCCTTTTAGCCAAGATGAATAAGTTGGGACTTGGGCGAAACTTAATATGCTGGTTAGAATCGTACCTTGTCAATCGATCGTATGCTGTATCTTTCCAACGGTGCCATTCAAGGTCTTTCATTGCATCATCTGGTGTGCCACAAGGTAGCAACCTGGGTCTACTACTGTTCGTACTGTTCATCAACGACCTATCGTATGTAGTACCAGCAGCGAATCATTTAATGTATGCAGCTGACATTAAAATCTAAATGACGATAAAAAATGACACAGACCACTCCGAGCTACAACAATACCTTCTCGATTTTCACCAATGGTGCAATCGAAACCGCCTGAGCCTTTGCATTGAAAAATGCCGAGTCATTTCATTCACACAAGCACGATAAATTAAGAACACCAGCTACACAGTTAACGGTTTACCAATAGAACGCACTAATGCTATGAAGGATCTCGGAGTCATACTTGATTCAAAGCTGTCATTTGACCAGCAAACGGAGGAGGTGATTACCTTGGCCACCTGGCAGTCAGTTACCACCTTATGAAACGCGACTTCAGCTTCTCGGACTGCAACCGCTCCATATCAGACGCCGTACCGCGCAACAACTGTTTGTGGCTGGTTTACTGCAAAGTAACATCGACTGTTCATCTCTGCTCCAGTAGTAAAACTTTTACGCGCCTGCTGTTCAGCTTCGCTCTCGTCCGTTACTTGCCCTGAACCGTAGTCGAACTGGATATGGATCTAGAGACCCCCTCAACTCCATGATTAGGGTGTTTAACGAAGTTCGTCATTTGTTTGATTTTGGAACCTCAGTGCAATCCTTTAAAAACTGCCTTAGAAGCGAATTATTAAGATGATCTTACTACTTATTTTAAACTAATATTAGACTTAATAACATTCACACGGATCCATTGTTATCCATTGAACGAGTAATAAACAATTAAACAATGACGGGCATGTTGTGGATACCTTCCCAAAAAAACAGGTACAGTGAGTATCTTACTGCTCACTTCGTTTATCGAACTATTGAAGCTAAATGTTTAAATATTTTTTCTCAGCGAATACGAATTTATGCACCCATTTTTCCTGTCTCGCAACCTACAATTGACTTCTGTTTCATTAAAATAACTGCCAAAGTTCTTCGCGGACCGTATGTTTGACATGTCTGATCTATATGATCATGTGGTCAATGACGCGGATATAATAATCAATACCAAAGTGGGTATAATATACTGGTGGGTTTATAGCTCTTCCCGCCAGGCCATATTGATAAACAGCTTTGAAATGTCCAGGAACGCTTTTACACTGTACCGTTTTACCAACACAACAACCCACCATCTGCGAGCGGTGATTGAATACAAGTTTTTATCTTCGTTTAGTATCAAAATAAGTTCAAGACAGTTGTAGTGTTCTATAATCGATATTCAGAAGTTTATGACGACACAAAGCAGTTCAAATGCACTCTGCTCAACAATATACAATAACATACTTACCCACACCATCTAGCCACCGTCCATCCATGTGGTAGCCCATTTCTATAGCTTTTCTACAGTAGAGTTGTCAAATCGTTCGGGATAAACCCACCGGTATATTAAACCCACTTTGATCAACATCATCGACCATTACTCAAATCTCACTTGCTGATTCTGATGGTCCACATTAGAGCTTAGTATTTAAACAATTATATCGCCGTTCTAGTTCTAACATTGCAAAATCATACAACAGTACAGAGGGGAAAAGAAAGCTCTTAAAGCGAAGAAAGCTCCACTAACTGGGTATCCCACCTACAGATGGCGCCACGCATCCTTTTTTGCTATTTTTAGAATGCATCAGTCATTAATCGTCTGCTGAACGAAGTCTTTTTATATTCCTTTTACGTTAAGAGGTTGAGTCGTTTAGAACCCGTTTAGTTGTCGTTTAGTGGATTTATGGCACTCGGGACGGTACCTATTATAAGCGGATTGGAAGATACGCGGCTTTCTAAATTTGACAACTCTCTGAGCAAATTGCACTGATTTGACACATCAATTGTCAAGTGCAAAATAAATTCCCTTCTATTCGAATTTTACGATTATTCCATGATGTTCTAACATCCACGCAAACAATGAGAACCCAAAATTTGGCTTGTTCATACAGATGGGTACAGTATCGGACAGAAAGATAGGACCCTTGTTTTTTCAACGCAGCATGCACCCGTTGGGCCAGGTTTATTGTGGTTTGTATGTGTTTGTGTGTGCATGTGTGTGTGTGTGTGTGTGTGTGTGTGGTGTGTGTGTGTGTTTGCATGTGTGTGTGTGTGTGTGTGTGTGTGTGTGTGTGTGTGTGTGTGTGTGTGTGTGTGTGTGTACATGTGTGTGTGTACATGTGTGTGTGTGTGTGTGTGTGTGTGTGTGTGTGTGTGTGTGTGTGTGTGTGTTGTGTGTGTGTGTGTGTGTGTGTGTGTGTGTGTGTGTGTGTGTGTGTGTGTGTGTGTGTGTGTGTTTGTTTTTTTTTCACAAGTATGCCGTTTCGGATAGATTTGTTAGGAGTTTTTTTTTATGTTTTGGGTAAGGTTTTTGATGTAATAAGCAGGACCACCGCCCTCGCGATCAGTGTTTTTTCGATATATTAACAATTTTACGGTCTTCTTTCGCCGTGGTCTTTTGAGGACGTCTGGTTGACTTGCGCGTTTCGGTTGTCCAAGCGCGTTTTGGTTGTCTAAGCACGTTTCGGTTGTCCGAAGCGCGTTTGCCACAAAAGTGCGCGATCGTTCCATTATGAACTCGATCGTTTTGCGCTTAATGCCAGCAGCAGCCAGTCGCTTTATCATATGGTGCTGATAATCGGTACAATGTTTACCTCGACCCATTGTTACTAACATTGCTTGCTTGGACCGTCAACAACGCGCTGGTTAAAAAGTTGGACACGGCTTATCCCGTGCTCAGCCTGCGTTCTGCTTCTACACGTGATGAATTACATCGTTGTAGAGCAGCGATAAAAGTGTATGGATAAAAACTATCTATGAGTAAGCGAGTGAGCGTCAACCCATTTCAATCGAGAACAGAATACTGCCGCGCTCATGAAACAAAACGCCCATTGAAAAGAACAAGTGCGCGCCAGCTCAATGCACGCACAAAGTTTCCTATGCACACACCAGCTTCAACGCAGAGATGCACGCTGGCCTTTCAATGTCGTGCACTGGAGAAACACCTGTGAGGGAATGCCGAGTTCATTGCTATTGTGCGCGTTTCCATTTCGCACCGCTGTCGCACATTCATGAAACAGCACACCTGCGTTCTCGTCCGAAGAACATTCGCTGCTATCGATGCAAACTTTAGCTTTTATCCAAGTGTGAACGCACGCTGTTTCACATGATAACACACATAATCAGAATGTTTTCAACGCAATATGAAACCATGTCCAGCAACGTTTCTTCAGACAAAAACCCGCGCACTCACACACACACACACACACACACACACACACACACACACACACACACACACACACACACACACACACACACAAACCTGTCCAAACGGGTGCATGCTGCGTTGAAAACACTAGGGTCCTATCATTCTGTCCGATACTGTATGAGCAAGCTTGAGGAAGCAAGGAGAAACGCGTTGCGAAGAGAGTTCGCATTCTGTTTTACACGCGCGCTTCACTAACACCAATACAAATACCGTGCTTTGACGAGCCGTCTGGGAATGTGTGTATCTTCTTTCAGCGAGCTCAACAACTTGGAGCTGCTCGTCACATCGTGTTGTCTCGCTTACACTACAGCATCGAACCATCGTTCCGTGTGTCCCCCCTCCTACGCGTACAAAACCACCAGTACAGCGCGACGCTTTATCGGAGATGGTTGTGCGCGTCTTGTTTTAAGTCTCGCGCGCAGTGTTTGTGCGTTGGTGCTCATTTCGTTCAAAGTCTCGTGCGCTGGTGTGTTTTGGTAAAGTGTGAAGTGAATAAACAGTGTGCACAGACGCACATGCAGTGCGTGCATCGACAGGTAAGAATTTGCTGAACAGAGGCAACGCAGATTGTCGACAAGTTTCCCGCAGCCTGGCTCGACCCGGTACTTTACAGTATGACGCCATTCGTGAGTATGAAGGATTATAAATGTGTTGTGAAAGTGTACTTCATGTTGGAATAAAGTGTTTAATGAAAGAAAAATTACCGTTTTTGTGTTGGTTTTTGGAATAAGTGCGTATTTGCGATCGTGGCAATGCATGAAAGAAAACGAGAAACGAAAGAAACAAATATCTTTGGATGTGTTGGTAGCATGACTGGAAAGAACACGAACACATTGAGAACTGCAGAGCGCACCGTACGTTCCAGGTGGGGAGGGGAAGGGCTCGCGCGAGGGTGTAACTCATTCCTCCAAGAGTAACTGCTAACGGGAACGGTACTCAAATCACTCAAAAAATACACTCATTTTGTCGGACGGGCAGCGCGACGCTTTGCCGGAGATGGTTGTGCGCGTTTTGTTCTAAGTTCCGCGCGCAGTGTTTGTGCGTTGGTGCGCATTTCGTGCAAAGTCTCGTGCGCCGGTGTGTTTTGGTGAAGTGTGAAGTGAACAAACAGTGTGCACAGACGCACATGCAGTGCGTGCATCGACAGGTTTGCTGAATGAGTAACTTCATTCAGCGAGCTGGAATGCTCGCACATACTTGCTTACACTACAGCAAATCGTTCCGTGTTCCCGCGTACAAAACCACCAGTAAGCGCGACGCTTTATCGGAGATGGTTTTGCGCGTCTTGTTTTAAGTCTCGCGCGCAGTGAGTGTCACATCATGTTCGTAGCAAGCGTGAGTCAACAATGCACTGTGCACAGACGCACATGCAGTGCGTGCATCGACAGGTAAGAATTTGCTGAACAGAGGCAACACTTGTCGACAAGTTTCCCGCAGCCTGGCTCGACCCGGTCTTTACAGTATGACGCCATTCGTGAGTATGAAGCGATTATAAATGTGTTGTGAAAGTGTACTTCATGTTGGAATAAAGTGTTTAATGAAAGAAACATTACCGTTTTTGTGTGGTTTTGCAATAAGTGCGTATTTGCGATCGTGGCAATGCATCACAGAAATTTATCGAAAGAAAATATCTTTGGATGTGTTGGTAGCATGACTGGAAAGAACACGAACACATTGAGCTGCAGAGCGCACCGTACGTTCAGGTGGGGAGGGGATGGGCTCGCGCGAGGGTGTAACTCATTCCTCCAAGAGTAACTGCTAACGGGGACGGTACTCAAATCACTCAAAAATGACTTTTGTTTTCCGAGATTGTTGTCGCGTTTTGTTCTATGTTCCGCGCGCATTGTGTGCGTTGGTGCGCATTTCGTGCAAAGTCTCGTGCGCCGTGTGTTTTGGTGAAGTGTGAAGTAACAAACATGTGCACAGACGCATGCATGCGTGCATCCAGGTTGCTGAACAGAGGCAACGCAAATTGTCGACAACCCGCTTGGCAAAATGTCGCGCGACATACATGCTTGAAATCGATGCTTATTTACATTTTATTTCAAGCACCGTGAGTGTCACACTGTGAGCGCTGAGCACACCTCCCCTCATTCTCAATGCCGCGTTTTTGGTTAATCCTCACTCCCACCCTTTCTTTCCTTCTCCTCAATGGACACACCATTCCCGCGAGCGTAGGCCGACCAAAAAATTCCAGGAAATTCCGACAGTAAGCGTGCAGTTTTTTTTATTCACAGAGCTATTCGGGAATATTTCAATTCTTGATGGTGCGTCCTGGGCGAACAAAACGTTAGCTGCTTGCTCCACCAATGGTGCGTGCTATTGGAAGAAAAACACTTGCTGTTTGATACGTTTTCCTGAGGAATGAAAGATAAATCGAGCATTAGAATGGTGAACAAAACTACTACTATTTAAAACTTACCGATCACGAAGATATTTTAAGTTAAACGGCGACTCTGTATGCCCGATCCATCTGCTTTGATCTGTTATCAGGAGGTTTGGTAATGAAATAGCTACGTGTGATGGAAAATAATAGAAGAATAAACAAACATTGAAAGCAGTACGATTGTTAGAACACAAACATAATTTGGAAGATTCTTCTTCTTATGCATGCACTTACCCGTAGATCATGTAACAAAACAAACTGTATTTACGCCTGCGTTGACATCTTTCACGATTTAATTAACCACGTTTCTATTAACTATTCATAATTTTCGCTGCATCTTCCGGCACCGATCCTTCCCAAATGAACCTTGCATTCGTTCTGGCGATGAGTTTCGAACGTTCTCAACACAGCACGAGAGCGAAGAACACAAAGTATATGGCACTATGTGACAGTGTTAAACATATGGTCATAATAAAGTAAAATGGAATTTATTTTACTTCAAATGAGTTGATTTTATCCTAATTTACATTTCAAATATTGTTATCAGCCTAGTTGTAAACGTTTAAAATTTTGATGAAGTAAAAACATCATTAACAGAAAAATGAAACGACAATCGACGCATTTTGACCATATCGAATTATGATCGTCTTTACACATAGTGTCATCTCCTGCGCTTCAGGGTCTCACGCTCAGAGCAAAAATTCTCCCATCTTCGCAACGGTGGGAGCGATCGGTTGGAGGGTGGAGGGTTGGAGGAGTGCGAGTGTGTGTCTCATGCACACAGCGAAATTTTGGTCAACACCTCGATGGTGGGAGCGTTTTTCCATGGGATGGGGTAGTGGAGTGCGAGTGTGTCGCATGATTCTTTTAAAACTAAGGCCAGGGGTAGCGACAGGCATCAAAATGAGTTACTCTTTGCCAAACGGGCATGAAAGAAAGCGAGAAACAAAATAAATAACAAGCTTTTGATGTGTTGGTAGCATGGCTCGAAAGAAAACAAACACAACAGCAGCCGTATAGCGCACTGTCAGTTCCGGGTGGGGTGGGAGGAGGGCTCGCTGGAGGGTGTAACTCATTCCTCTAAGAGTAACTGCTAACGGATGACGGTACTCAATCACCAAAAACAGACACCCATTTTGCCGGACGGGATTGTATACAAAAACATAAAAAACATAATTTACTAGCTGAAACCTATCACTTCAAGCAAAACTATACCATTATCATTTTGAATTTTTAAGCTAGAAACTGAGGAACTCGGCTTACGCCAAAATTCGAGATACACGGTTTTTTGCGGCCGTTTTTGGTCCTCATTAATAGTGTATCTCATGGACCGCCTGTATTCGACAAACAACTTTCTCGACTTACACCTTCCTTCGAGACATTTTTTTTCTCATACAGAGCCGTATCTCGAGTTTCCTTAATAGTGGTGACAAATATTTACGAGTTTACACATAAATTTTAAAATAGACTTAAATCAACACATTTAAGTGGCGACACAACTAAGATATTTTAATTCATCAATGGCAAGCATAGCCTCCTAAAAGATAAATGAAAAAATGCTTAAAGAACTATTCCTTTACAGACTGTTGTTGATTTCATATTACCTTTTTAACATATAAGTTTTCATCTAAAATAAGTTCTTCCAGGTTATGTTTGATATCGTTTGTCCAACGTTTCTGCAAAGCTAAGCAGCTGAATCTTGCCAATATACGTAGTAGCATGCAGGTTCGAAGTCTGTGAAAACATATATACAAAACCATTCACTAAAATATAAAAAAACTAAAAAATATAAAATATAACGAACTTTTCTAAATTTCTCACCGAAGTACAGCATTATCATGTTTCAACAGTGTCATAAAATTTACATTTTCATGAAATATTATTTGCTCAATTATTTCTGCATTTTCCGGAAGTTCCCGTAGCGCACAGTTCAAAAGAGCCAGTAATGAACAAACTAATCGAACGTACGCTTCATTCACGTGCACTACGGCAATTAAATTAACAAATAATTCTTTAGCCCCCAGAATTTCAATGGCATCGCAAAACTGGTTCAAAAATATATCTCCCATATGAATAAGATAACACATTAGATCATATACGGCTATTAAGGTTTTTATCTCGTCGTTATCTAATGCAGAAAGTTGACGAATGGAACAAATCGATTGTCTACTGGGTTTTATACCAGGTTGGCTTTCACTAGTGGAGCTGTCTTCATAATACAATTTGTTACATAAAAGTTTTGATGCATATACAAGATTTGGCACTAATTTCAGCTCGCCATAAACATTGACTATGTCTCTCAAAATCATTGGGGGCGTATTAATTGTTAATGGAAGGCTCAGCAAATGGGCCACATTTTCCACGACTTTTGCACTTGCTCGTCGATTTCGTAACGGAGCTACAATAATGCATACAAAATTTTGCTGCTTCAATGGTTCTAACTCTCCGTCGAATACTTCTTGTATTGAACGTTGCAAAAAAGCAAGCCATTCTTCATTTTCGATAGGAGGATTTTGTGATTCGTCGCAGGAGTCCCATCCTGGGAGCAGGCTTGGTGTGTTTTTTTCAATCCGTTTGTGTTCTTCTTCTTTTGCTGTTATAGAAATATAGGACATTCCAAACGCGATAGAATTACGATTAGATGCATGCAGTTCTGATTCAATACGCATTGAAAAATTGTCAATGCTTTGGCTTAATTTTCGCATCCCTAGTTCATGTGATCGTACATGTTGCTTAACATATTCTCTTGGTGTCTGAAGTTGCGAAAAGTCGATATTTGGAGCAGTAACTGATGCCAGTGGTAGTGACGGACTAAGTCTTATGATGGGAAAATTATCGTTAAAACAGTTAACAATGAGATTCGAATTTTCCAGCAATTGAATTTTCTTTACTTTTTGTTCGTCAGCAGTCATTTCATAGACACTTTTGCCATATACTGTTTCGTTTCGATTAGCTGCGTTTGATAATGAGCTAAAAAGGCAATTTTCTAACGGTGCATTAGTGGTACAGTCGTCCGTATCTGTTTCTTGATATTCAAAATCGCTCTGAAGTATTACTTTAATGCTATCTTTAGAGGTAGTCAAATCTTCCTCATTGGATATATTTTGCCATATCTTAGTGCTTTCCATTATATTTGTCAATTGATTATTTTTTTCCCTTGATTGCGGTGCTGTAAGAGAATTCGTGAAGGGTGAATGAGGATCATTTTCATCTAAAGTTAAAATATGGCCTTTTACGAATGGATGTTGTAGAATTGTAGCCCAGCTCATACGCTTGCTGGGATCACGCTCAAGCAAACCTTGTATAAATGAAATACAATTGCTTGATAGATAACTCGGCCATTTGATGTACTGGTTGCGAATAAGTCGTACTAAATGTATCATCGAAGTAGAACTAAATGGTGGTTCACCGGCAAGCATCTCGTAGATAATACATCCTAATGACCACAAATCAGCGTGGTGATCGTATGGTTTTGCCTCCAAAAGCTCAGGGGCCATGTAAAGAGGTGTCCCTTTAAACGATGTCAGAACATGGGTACCCATTGTCATGTTTCGAGCGAATCCGAAATCACATAATTTTGCACACATTTTCCGGTCCAAAAGAATGTTTTGTGGTTTTAAATCACGATGCAGTATCCGATGTGAATGAAGGTAGTATAATGCAGATACAAGATTAAATGTGATACGTTGCGTTTTTTCCTCTTCTAGTGATCCAGCGCGTAGTAAACTATGCAAGTCTGTTTTAGCATATTCCGTTACGACTACAATTTCATTGTGTGTTTCGAATGAGTCCAGCATACGAATAATGTTTGGATGTTTAAGATTTCGCTGTATTTCACATTCTCCTCTTAGTCCTTTCAATTCTCGTCCGGAACGGCCGCGCTAGAATAAATTTAATAAAAAATAATGTATTAAAAGTGCAGTTTAAATTAAAAAATTTGAACGCTGAAAACGTCTGACTTCTACCTTAATCTACCAGGACTCAAAAATTATAGATTACAATTTATGAAAGAAAAAAAATAACACTGTACAAAGATACATAAGGTTATTCGGCCTTAGAATGCATGTCACCTTTTTGTCCTAATAAAGTGGTGCATCAGATTAATTATTTGGTTCTTAGCTAGCTATGTTGAGGCTGCTAGGTAGGTCATCAACGAAAAGCCCACCCTACAAACAACGAGAGCGCGATTTACAGGGTACGTATGTAGCGCGCTCAGAGAAGCAAGGCGAAACGGTGTGAAACACAAGGATGCGAGAGCACGTTTTGGTTTCTACACAGTTTTGGCTAACACAGTAACAAATGTGTAAATGTGCTCGTTCACTTTCCTTCAGCGCGCTCAGATTGATCTGCTCGCAGCGACGTGTTGGTATCGGTGTCTCGCTTGCACTGCTGAACCGAAAGATCCCCTGTGTGCTCTCGTTCTTGCTACCACACGAAATCGTCGGTACAGCTCAAGGATCGGCAGCGAGCGGCCGCTCGTGTGTTAGCCTAAGTCCTGGCCGCTTGGAGTAATAATTTTGTAAAGTGTTCAAGTGTTCAAGTGTTGTGCGTATTGAAATGAAGTTGCGCGAATGATTCGTAATTTATGTTATGTAGATCGCGCAGCCATAGTTACACCTGGAGACACCCGAAGGGTGATTCAAAGTCCCAGATTGACCAAGTTCTGATTGACGGAAGGCACTTCTCGGATATTATCGACGTTAAAACGTATTGAGGCGCGAACTTCGACTCGGACCATTTCCTGGTCATGGTAAAGCTGCGCCAGAAACTCTCCGTGGTTAACAACCAACGGAGTCAGGCCACCCCAAGGCTCAACCTGGATCGGTTGAAGTGTGCTGATGTGGCGGAGGGGTATGCGACAGCGCTCGAGGAAGCGCTACCGGCCGACAACAACATAGCCGCGATGCCCCTCGCAGACCACTGGCGTATGGTGGAATGAGCCATCAGCACTGCAGCCGAACACAAGATCGTCCGCTTACCACGTAGAGAGAAAAAGGAATGGTTCGACAAAGAGTGCAGACGAGAAGAATGCAGCGCACGCCCGCATGCTACGGGAAGAAACCCGTCAGAACGAGGAGATCTACAGACGACTGAGGAAACAGCAAATCCTGCTCTTCCAGGCCAAGCAGCGCCGTTTTGAAGAGTCAGACGAACAGCTGTTGGAGCAGCTTTCTCAGTGTGGGGACACCCGCTTGTTCTACAGGAGATTGAAGGAGGCACGAAGCGGGTTTGCTCCTAAAACCGCAATGTGCCGGGATGCAGAAGGAAATCTCCTGACGGACGAGCGGGAGGTGATCGAAAGGTGTAGGTGCTACTACGAAGGAGATCCGAATGGAGCAGAGGCAGGAGAGGCTGGCGCAAATGGCAGAACAAGGCAATCATCACAGCAGCAGCACAGCAGTAACAACAGCGACAGCATCGGTGCAGACGACGAGGTACCCCCGCCATCTCTGGATGAGATTGTCAGCGCCATCAAGCAGCTTAAGAGCAATAAGTCTGCCGGCAGCGATGGTCTGGCGACCGAGCTCTTCAAGATCGGGCCGGAGAGGCTTACCGTCGAAATGCATGGGCAGATCGTGAAAGTCTGGGAACAGGAGGAACTACCGGAGGAATGGAAGCTGGGTGTTTTTCACCCAGTCTACAAAAAGGGCCACAGGCCACATTGTGCGAATTTCCGAGCCATCACAGTCCTGAATGCCGCCTACAAGATCCTGTCCCAGATCCTGTTCTGCAGACTTGCGCCCCTTGCTACAAATTTTGTCGGCAGCCACCAAGCTGGGTTTGTTGGAGGCAAATCCACCACCGACCAAATTTTCACTCTACGGCATATCCTCCAGAAGTGCCGAAGGCGCCCGATCCCAACGCACCACCTGTTCATCGACTTCAAGGCGGCCTACGACACCATAGCCGGAAGGAGCTAGGGAGCATCATGCAGCGGTACCACTTCCTTGGGAAGTTGATCCGGCTGTTAGAGGCCACCATGAAAGGGGTGCAGTGCAAGGTGAGAGTATCGAACTTGACGTAGGAATCGTTCGAATCTCACAGGGGTCTTAAGGCAAGGTGACGGACTCTCTTGTCTGCTCTTCAACATCGCCCTGGAAGGTGTCATTCGAGGCGCGGGGCTGGACAACGGCATCCGTGGTACGATCCTCTACCGGTCTCTCCAATTTCTTGGCTTCGCGGATGACATCGACATCATCGGCAGGACAACAGCGAAGGTGTGTCCCGACTCAAACGCGAAGCAGCAAAAATTGGATTGAGAATCAGTGCGACAAAGACGAAATACCTGCTTGCCGGTGACTCAGACCATCTGGGAAGCAGTGTATTAGTTGACGGCGACAGTCTCGAGGTGGTAAAGGACCTTTGTGATCTCGGGACGGTCGTTACTTCGGACAACGACATCAGCAGCGAAATCCGGAGACGCATTGTTCAGGGGAATCGTGCATACTATTGGCTTCACCGACTGCTGAGATCCAGAAGACTTCGAGCCCACACGAAATTTGAGATATATCACACATTGATTCGCACGGTGGTCATCTACGGACACGAATCCTGGATCATCCAAGCGGAGGATGCAAACGCTCTCGGCGTGTTTGACCGACGCATCCTCCGGACGATCTTTGGGGGTGTGTTCGAGCATGGAGCGCGGAGGAGAAAGATGAACCACGAGCTTGCTGAACTGTACGGCGAACCGAGCATCCTGACGGTGGCGAAAGCTGGCAGGATACGATGACATGTCATGAGGTTGCCAGACTCATGCCTCACCAAAAAGGTGTTCGACAGCGATCCCCAGTTCAACATAAGGCGCAGGGGAGCACCTCACACATCCTGGAGAATTGTTGTTGACTGGGCCACGTCGCATCAACGTGCTCTATCATGAGCAGGCCAACAAGAAAGAAAGAGAGAGAGATCGCGCAGCTTCATTTCATACTTTTTTTACAGTTATCAACGTGTGCAACAGGATCTACGCATAGTCGGCCACTTCAACCTTTGCACCGAAGGAGCGATCGATTTTATAAGTTAAATATTGTGTGTCAACGTACCGAAGTGTGTAAAATCATGTAATCTAAATTTGTAAAAGTTTCAATAAAGTGATGAAAAAAGAAATATCTAAGCGTGTTTGTGTTTTTGTTTAGCTTTAGATAACAAAAAATAAGCAGCGAGTGTGTGCGATCGCTGAACGAAAGAAACGCACACAGCGCAACACGAAAGAAACAAACACAAACACACGAAAGGATGCTCGCGCATGGTAGCGAGTATTAAGAGAGCGCACCGTATATTTAGGCGGGAGAGTACCCGCTGTGCAAAGCGACGGAAGAAATCATGGCCTTCCGCGAATTTTCTCATGCCTTCTTTTTCGCTCCTACGGCAAATTTTTCAAGCAGCTCAATTTGTCAAGGTTTGGATGTGTTAGTGCGCCAGAAGGCCAATCGTCAGCCGTCGTACGTGCTTTTTCTATCCATAGCACTATCTCTTTCTCGCGTGTGGTCAATGTTCGCGAGCTGTTGTGGTGCTTAAAAACCCATTAGCAAACATTGCAGAGATGAAGTTGAATTTTCATAAATCAAACCAAAAAAGCGCAATGAATTTAAATCTGAGATTGCGCATCGATTATTGATACGGTTAGTTCCGCCGTCGTTGCGGCTTCTATCTCCTCGATAGTATCAAAACGGTGTCCCCGAAGCGGCCATTTTAGCTTGTTGAACAGTCTAGAAGTCGGCTGGTGCCAAATCCGGCGAATATGGCGGTTGTGGAACAATATGGGTGCCAGTTTTTGCGAAAAACTTCCTCAAAATGATGGCCGTTTGGGAGGGCGCATTATTGTGGTGCCAAAACCTGCAGTTGTTTTTCCACAAATCCGGCCGCTTTTGCCGGATGGACTTCCGCAACCGCCGCATTGCGCTTAGATAGTACTCTTTGTTCACAGTTTGGCCCTTCGGGAGAAATTCCTTGTGCACCACCCCACGGTAATCAAAGAATACCGTCAGCATCACCTTGATTTTCGACCGCCTTTGGCGACCGTCCGTCCGGAGAGATCATCCACCTCGACCGACGACAAAAACACTTGACGCAGCTCCGAAAACAAATTGTCACTCCTAGGCGAGATGATGTATTGACTTGAAACTTGGCAGATCTGTCAAAAACATACATATTGACAAACGACAAATAAAGTCCCGAGTCCCAAGTGTATGTGGTCATATGTATGTGGTGTATTGTGTAGCATATCTGCTATACAGAACATATTGTAATACACACTATCAGCCATAGACACATAGTAACACACTTTGGAAAGCCAAATCACACCATTGCAACACATCCATTATAAAACACTCAGCAAATCAGATCATACCATACACACCCGGAAGAGCTCAGGCCACACCGTTCATATAAAAACAATTGTGACACACTTAACAGAACCAACCGAAACGTACAACATAAGCAGGAACAGTTTATGCATTATAACCCAAAGCAGGAACATTTTATGCATTATAACCCAAAGCAGGAACAGTATAAGCATTAAACCCAAAACAGGAACTTAGTGACAAGAACCATCATTCTTGTCAACAAAAGACAAACGTAACTAGCTTAGTGAAAACAATAACTTTCCAACATACAACCCGGAACTAAATGTGAGAAACCCTTAACTTCTTTTGAGTATAAATAAAACCAACTCCGATCATGGCAGGTCAGATTCGTTCGGACTGTCAGGATAGGACTATGCCCATCCTACATCTATCGAGTTCTCATTTAAAGAGTTTAGATATGTCCCCCTGCCCAAGGTAAGGCCTCTAAACTCCAACGTTTCCAGTAAGGGAAACCTCCTAAAGGTTTCTATGATCGCCTGGACGATCAAGGGTCGAACGTCCGCTTCAAAACAGTATCCACCTCAGTTCTACTTAATTCGGCAAACGATGACGAAGGCCACCTGACCAACGCGAGTTCAAAGTTACTACATAGCAACCGTCCCAAAATCGAATATACCGTGACTATCCCAAAACATACCACATGGCAACCGTAACAGTCATCAAACACATTACATGGCGACCGTGACCTTAATCTGCAATCGGCGGGCAGAAGTATAAACAAATTATTTGTGATACGTACAACGGTAACGTACAGCAGTGTCATGCTCAAATAGTGTAAAAAAAAGTGCGTTTTTGACCATAACCGGTATACGACGGATAAAAGTGTCAAATGTGCAAATTTGTATTGAACAACGCAGCTGGCACAAGTGACCCATATAAAAAAAAACAATCGCTATGAATGAGCGACCAAAAGCAAACACAGTGTGGTGTACAAAATGACAACTCATCGAAAATATAAGTGATGAACCGTTTGAAGGGCGAAAAAAGTGTGATATAAAGCAATTATGTAAAAAAAAGTGTTTTGACAACCTTCCTCAACGTGCAAAAATGCAACAACATTATGAATAAACCCTTAAGCGATCAGTTTGCAAATTAGAGCTACCTTGAAGTGAGGAACATCGCATCGACCCCAAAACTAAAGTAAACGGAAATAATGATGTTATGAGTAATGAGAAGCAGTGCAGTGAAACCATAAGCAATACCTATGTAGAAGTGATGTTCATTTGAAAGGTGATAGAATGAATGACGAGACTACGGTATACGAGATGTGACTAGTGTGATTGAATGGAACAACCGTTCCCAACGTGGAAGACGAAAAGACAAGGCGAGATCACTGCCTAATCTGGATCGGCAGACGAGAATGGACAAGTCTCCCAACCGTAAATATGCAATTTTACTGATGAGGCTGCATAAATATGCAAAAACTATTCGAGAAAATAGAAATATTAGATAGAATTTATGATCAGGTGAAACAGCTGAACAGATGTTATAGGCTTTGCGCGTTAACAACATTAAGGGATAATACTAAGGAAATATACGACGAAATACAAGAACTCCTACGAAAGCACGAATCGTCTATTAAAGATGAAATATTAACAAAGCTAGTTAAGAAGAGTAGATACGTATACTACGAAATAAATAAGTGCATAAAAATACACTTCGAGAGACATCCAGATTCGTTAAATACGACATTATCAGAGAACCAATTTGACATAACAATAGAAACGAAACCTGACAAAATGGCTGACATTATGGAATTGATTAAAATCACCACTTCTCTCATATCAAAGTATGATGGTAATGAGAAGGATTTGAAAGGTGTGGTGTCAAACTTAAATGTATTAAAGAAAATAGTAAAGCCAGAAAATAAAGAAACAGTAATACAACTGGTACTAGGACGTCTAACAGGAAAAGTACGAATTGTAGTAGGGGAAGCCCCAACTTCAATTGAAGATATAGTTAGCAAATTACAAGACAGGTGCAGCATAAAGGTAACACCAGAGATCGTAGTATCAAAAATGGACAATACTAAACAGACTGGAACGATAGAAGATTTTGGAAGCGTTATTGAAAAATTAACGCAACAACTAGAAGAGGCATACATTGCAGAAGAGATAGCGCCAGAAGTAGCTAGAAAAAAGGCAACTAAATCAGGAATCAGTGCATTGAGTTATGGACTTAAAGATGGCGAGACCAAAATTATAATGAGATCAAGTAAATTCGAAACCTTGCATGAAGCAATAGAGCAAGCTGTAAAGTTGGAGCTAGAAGATAGAACGAAAAAGGGAAAGAATGATCAGACAAAGATCCTATATTCAAACGCTACCAGGAACAATAGAGGGTATGGAAACAACTACCAAGGAAGGAACAAATTCAACAAATTCTCAAATAATAATAGATATCAGACACAAATCCCACCCAGGTTCCCACCCGCAAGATATGGACAGAACAACAACAGAAATAATAATAACTTCAGATATAACAACAATAACACTAACAACAACAGAAATCAGCATGCAAATCGACAAAATTATTCCAACAGAAACCAGTACGTACAATCAAATAGAAATAATAGCAATTGGCAAAATAATCGAGCGCCTATTCATAACACAGTAACAGCCGAAGAACAGAATAATTTTTTAGGCCACTCTCAAGTATCAGAAAATACCCTATACTAACCATAAACACTGATGCAGATAATTTTGTTAAAGTAAAAATAGAAATTACAAAGGAAATCTATAGCACACTCATCATAGATACAGGAGCAACCGTATCCGTACTTAAAGCTAGTAAATTAAAACCAGGTTGCAAGATCAATACATCTAAAAAATTAACTTTGATAAGCTCTAGTGACCATGAATCAGAGACTTTAGGTACTGCTATGACAACAATTCACTTTGGCGATTATTCCATTATACACGAATTTCATATAATAGAAGACGTAGAATCCATTTTTTCTGACGGACTGTTAGGAAAAGACTTTATAAAGCACAGATGTATTGTTGATTATGTTAATTGGATGATATACTTCTCATCTGATAACGGATTGATTTCACATCCAATAGAAGACAATGTAAATGGAAATTATATTTTACCAAAACGAAGTGAAGTAGTTCGAAAAATAACCATACCAAACTTGACAGAAGATTCAATCATCTTATCACAAGAAATCCAACCAGGGGTATTTTGCGGAAACACAATAGTCTCAAAACGTAATCAGTATATCAAATTCATTAATACCACGGATAAAGATGTTTCTTTTAACATAAAATCTTATACACCAGAAGATGAACCATTAAGAGAGTATGAGCAATTACAGAAGAAGCTTGACTCATCTAAGGAACGAATTCAGAAAATTCATAACAAAATCCATATAGAAAATATTCCACAAATAGCAAGAGAAGAGTTAGAAAACCTTATCACAAAATTCTCGGATATATTTTGTTTAGAAGATGAACCGGTCTCTACTAACAATTTTTATACCCAGGAAATTTCATTAAAAGATAATATTCCTTCTTATATACCAAATTATAAACAAATACATTCACAAACAGAGGAAATGCAATCACAGGTAGAAAAGATGTTGAAAAATAACATTATTGAACATTCTGTTTCGTCATATAATTCATCGATACTATTAGTACCAAAGAAATCAGTTGAAGGCAAGAAGAAATGGCGTTTAGTAGTGGATTTTCGGCAATTGAACAAGAAAATTTTACCAGACAAATTCCCTTTACCTCGCATAGACACGATACTAGATCAGCTAGGAAGAGCCAAATATTTCAGCACATTGGATTTGATGTCAGGGTTCCATCAAATCAAACTTGATAAAAATTCGAGAAAATACACAGCTTTTTCGACACCTACAGGCCACTATCAGTTTACAAGAATGCCATTTGGACTCAACATTAGCCCAAACAGCTTTCAAAGGATGATGGCTATCGCTATGGCTGGTTTAACACCAGAGCTAGCATTTGTATATATAGATGATATTATAGTTACTGGATGCAGTGCACGGCATCATATCAGTAATTTAGGTAAAGTTTTTGATAGGCTAAGAAAATATAACCTTAAACTAAATGCAGAAAAATGTTGTTTCTTCAAAACAGAAGTAACGTACTTAGGTCATAAAATAACAGATAAAGGAATTTATCCAGACGACGCGAAGTTTGACACAATTAAAAACTTCCCGATTCCTACTAATGCTGATGAAGCAAGACGTTTTGTCGCATTTTGTAATTATTATCGTAAATTTGTACAGAATTTTGCTAAGATAGCTAAACCTATTAATAATTTGATTAAGAAAAATGTTAAGTTTGCATGGACTTCAGAATGTCAAGCAGCTTTTGATACATTGAAACAAAGCTTACTCTCACCCACAATTTTACAATATCCAGATTTTAAAAAACAATTTATAATTACGACAGACGCATCGGATATGGCATGTGGTGCAGTGTTATCACAAATAACAGATGGAAACGATTTGCCAGTCGCATTTGCGAGTAAAAGTTTTACACCAGGGGAAAAGAATAAGCCAATTATCGAGAAAGAACTTACAGCTATACATTGGGCAATTAATTATTTTAAACCTTACGTATATGGACAAAAATTTATAGTTAGAACAGATCATAGACCATTAGCATACTTATTTGGTATGAAAAATCCTACTTCTAAGCTTACTAGAATGAGACTAGATTTAGAAGAATTTGACTTTGAAATAGAATATTTAGCAGGTAAAGCTAATGTTGCGGCAGACGCACTATCAAGAGTAATCCTTAACTCAGATGACCTAAAAGCATCAATACCAAAATCCAAAACGATTTTAATGGTTAATACAAGAGCCATGGTTAAGAAACATAACGAGAAAACTGATATAAACAAAGACGAACCAATCGCAACAACAGGGACTGATCACCCCGCGATGTGGAAAACAGATAGACCTTTAGAAGTGAGAAAAGTACTAAAAATAGGTACGCAGAGAATTAAAAACAACGTTGAATTCATAATATACAACCATTCATATAGTAAAGCACTAGGAAAATTTCTTTTGAGAAATGATGTAAATGGAAGTCAAGCATTAGAGTTTGCTCTTCTAAGAATGTGCAAAATCGCGAAACAATATGGAAGAAACTAGCTAGCATGGTCAGAAGAAGACCACTTATTCAAAGAATATTCCCAACAAACTATTAAGGAAATCGCCAATAGAGCCATTACCAAGTTTGAAATAATCCTGTTTACTCCAACTAGATGGATAACAACAGAGAAAGATAGGCTGAGAATAATTTCAGATTATCATATGACCCCTTCGGGAGGACATATAGGCCAGTACTGTACCAGAAAATAAGGGAAAAATACAAATGGAAAAATATGAAAGATGATATCAAGAAATACGTACGAAATTGTAAGGCATGCATAGTTAATAAGACGATTAGACATACTAAGGAAGACACAGTTGTAACTACAACACCGACAAAACCATTTAACATAATTTCAATCGACACAGTAGGACCTCTAACAAAAACTAACAAAAACAACAGGTATGCAATAACCATACAATGTGACTTAACGAAATACATCGTAGTAATACCTATCCATAACAAAGAAGCAAATACTATAGCAAGAGCATTGGTAGAAAACTTTATTCTTACATTTGGAACATTTATCGAATTAAAATCAGATCAAGGACTAGAATATAACAATGAAATATTACACAAAATCTCAGAAATCTTAAAAATCAAACAGACGTTTAGCACAGCTTACCACCCACAGACAATAGGATCATTAGAAAGAAATCATAGATGTCTAAACGAATACCTAAGAAGTTATACAAACGAACATCATGATGACTGGGATGATTGGACAAAATTTTACGAATTTGTTTACAATACAACAGAACACACTGACACAAACTACACACCATACGAACTGGTATTCGGAAGAAAAGCGAATTTACCACAAGATATATTCAAAACAAAAATAGAACCAGTTTATAATATTGACCAATATTATTTCGAAATGAAATATAAACTCCAAAAATCAAACGAAATAGCTAGAGAAAATTTGATAAAAGCAAAGAATAGAAGACAGCACATCTTAAATAAAGATACAGTACCACTCATTATAAAGATAGGAGATCAGGTATATTTGGAAAATGAAAACAGAAAAAAATTAGATCCAGTCTACATTGGACCTTTCACAGTAGTAAATGACCAAGGGCCTAATTGCGTAATACAAAACAATACAACAAAGAAAACCTCTACAGTACACAAAAACAGACTAATTAAGTACACAGGAGAATAACTTCAATCATTGTAATTCATTACGTTATTCTATTAAAGGGGGGAGGTGTAGCATATCTGCTATACAGAACATATTGTAATACACACTATCAGCCATAGACACATAGTAACACACTTTGGAAAGCCAAATCACACCATTGCAACACATCCATTATAAAACACTCAGCAAATCAGATCATACCATACACACCCGGAAGAGCTCAGGCCACACCGTTCATATAAAAACAATTGTGACACACTTAACAGAACCAACCGAAACGTACAACATAAGCAGGAACAGTTTATGCATTATAACCCAAAGCAGGAACATTTTATGCATTATAACCCAAAGCAGGAACAGTATAAGCATTAAACCCAAAACAGGAACTTAGTGACAAGAACCATCATTCTTGTCAACAAAAGACAAACGTAACTAGCTTAGTGAAAACAATAACTTTCCAACATACAACCCGGAACTAAATGTGAGAAACCCTTAACTTCTTTTGAGTATAAATAAAACCAACTCCGATCATGGCAGGTCAGATTCGTTCGGACTGTCAGGATAGGACTATGCCCATCCTACATCTATCGAGTTCTCATTTAAAGAGTTTAGATATGTCCCCCTGCCCAAGGTAAGGCCTCTAAACTCCAACGTTTCCAGTAAGGGAAACCTCCTAAAGGTTTCTATGATCGCCTGGACGATCAAGGGTCGAACGTCCGCTTCAAAACAGTATCCACCTCAGTTCTACTTAATTCGGCAAACGATGACGAAGGCCACCTGACCAACGCGAGTTCAAAGTTACTACATAGCAACCGTCCCAAAATCGAATATACCGTGACTATCCCAAAACATACCACATGGCAACCGTAACAGTCATCAAACACATTACAATTGCACGGTTGTGTGTTTTGATTGGTACAGGGGTTAGCAAGTTTTATTTGTGTGTGTGGTTTATTTCGGGAATTGAAAAATGATCGGTGTGTTTAATGGTTTATTTTATTTCGTGCCGCTGCTTATGAGGCCATTTGATGCCCGTGCCAATCGAGTGTAAAGAAGCCTATTTAAAACAAGCGTAGGAGAACGTCTAACACCAATCTAATATTTTTTTAATTTGAACATGTTTGATGCTTCAAAAACCTTCTAAGCATCATGTAAGATGGTTTATAAGATTTTTTTGAATGTGCTGAATTTTTTCTCAAATTTTCAGGTCTTGACACACACACATACACACAGCGCAAGGAATGTGAACTCTATCATGCGGCTGTCTCCAACCCCGCCCGATGCTTTAGATGAAGATGCTACAAGATAGTTAAGCCAGCAATTCTTCCGATAAGGTAGCGGTAATCGATCGTGCTTTTTGGGGTGCGTGCTCGCATGCGCGCTTGCGTGGGTACGTGCTCCCGTGCGCGCGTTCGTAGATGCTGGTGTACGCGCGTGCATGCGTGTGTGCGTGGGGATACCCCAAAACTGTTTCATTCTAATGCGATTTTCACCCGCTGCGGCTACAAAGTCCATGCCTTTTTGATATCCGGTACCTGAGAGACAACACAGCCATTGAATTTGCACCACCATCTTTGCGACCGGTTCTGCTGTTGGGAGTGTTAAAAAGACACACCAAAAGACATATAATATGTATGTTATGTATGGGTTAACGGTGGTGTCATCAAAACCGCGCATAATTTCGCGATGGCGGCTATCTGTTTTGCGTGTGCTGTGCCACTGGATGCTGCCGACTGTATCGTCGGCTGTGCGTACTGTGAGGCTACTTTTCACCGCGGTTGTTGCTGGCTGCCTTCCGAGCTGATTGATGCGGTCCTGACTCACATCGATCTGCACTGGAGCTGCACTGGGTGCACCAATATCCTGAAAAATCCGCCTGCCGATCAGTCAAAGAGATCGGGGCTCAGGTCGGTTTTCAAGCTGCTTTCACCTCAACTGTTGCGGCAGCTTTGCAATACCGATCCTCGGCCCGCTGCGTGTAGAAAGCGGCGGCGTATCATCGAGGATTCTATGTCCCCCGATGTCAACAAAAACGTAAACATTCGTCAAAATAACATTTATGCAGCGTCATCGCCAAGCGCGTACACTAACACTACAGTCGGCATCCCACCCCCTCTACGCTACCGGATGAACTCATGGGAACCGATTCGCTATCGTCACCGCTTCGAGCAGCGTTTCCCCAGCCGGCCACAGACAGAATATGGATCCGACTATCTCGCTTGTCCACTGCCGTCACCGTGGAGCAAGTGGTCGCTTCTGTGAAACGCCGTTTAGCCACCGATGACGTCCTAGCATACTGCTTGCTGAGGAAGGGAGTCAGTGTTGACTGCGTAAACTGGCTTTCTTTCAAAGTGAGAGTACCGGTCGCCCTTCGTGACGCAGCACTCGCCCCATCGTCCTGGCCTGTCGGTATTGGTGTACGTGAATTTGTACAATCCCGTCAACGAGAGCATGGACACTCATCGTCACCAATCACCATCAAACACCGTTCTCTCACACGCACACCTGTTGTCATCGATCGACGATCGATCCCTCGTACACCAACATCCACTGTCTATCACACACCGGCACACGCATCAACATCACAGGCTCAAACACTAACATCACCACAACTGGGAGAACACACGCTGAACGACACCACTCATGGTCCTAATTCAACACTCATTGACGGCCCGCTTTTAATTCGCCGCACTTCCAACACCAACTTACAACAGACCACACTTGACCGTTTCTTTCACGAATAGACGAACCTCTGTTAAGTCTGCACAAACACCTACCTGTTTTGTTCCTGCTGCTAATGCGCTTCGCACTGCCCGTTCCACTGCCTCTGTTTACTATCAAAACGTGCGGGGACTGCGCACGAAGGTCGATGAGTTTCGCCTGTCGGTGTTGGAATCCAATTTGGATGTAATAGTGCTTACGGAAACCTGGCTCGATCCTAGCCTACCTTCGGCTTTGCTGTTTGACGATAGCTTCCGAGTCTACCGATGCGATCGTAGTGTTGACAACAGTACATGTTCCCGCGGTGGAGGTGTGTTGATTGCGTGCTCTCAGTCTCTGACGTCACGGGAACACACAACGGTGCATCCATCACTTGAGCTAGTGTGCGTTGTAATATAACGGCAGCGTTGTCTTAGGCAGCGTTGTCTTAGACCTGATGTTTGTAAATAATGCTGTTGCTTCTGTTTGCCTTCCGCTTGAACTTTGCCTCACCCCGCTGTTAGCAATTGACACCTATCACCCTGCGCTTGAGTTGGCCATCCCGCTACCACGAGAGGAATCAGCCGTTCCTGTGCTAACACCACGCCTTGACTACGCGCGGACGGACTTTAACAGGCTCCTGCCGATGATCGCCTCGTTCGCGAATGTCTTCGATTGTTCCCGTTACGCCACTCTTGACCTCGCTGTGAAAGATTTTGAGCGGTTCATGTGGCAAGCCCTGAATGAATGCACGCCGGTGAAACGACCTAAACGAGGCCCCCCCTTGGGGTGACAGAACGCTGCGCAGGCTCAAAACGGCTAAAGCTGCCGCGTATCGCGATTATTTGTTGCGTAGGTGTCCCGCTGCATTGCGCAATTATAATACTGCTCACTTTCTCTATCGGCGCTATAACAGGTTCCGCTACCTGGGGCACGTACGGCGTACGGTTTTGCGCTGCCGCGGCAATTCACGTGTACTGAGGAACTTCGCAAACAATCGTCGGAAATCCTCTGGTTTTCCTAGCTCCGTCAGTTACAACGGGCGCAACGGCAACAATCCGTCTGCTGTATGTGATATTTTTGCCTCGCGCTTTGCCGCCACCTTCCTTCCAGCGGTAACTGATGAGAGGCAGATAGCCGACGCATTATCAAACGTACCGGTGGATGCTATGGCCCCAAACTTGCCGATCATCGATGAGTATTCAGTCTCGAAAGCGATTGACAGGCTGAAACCTTCGTTTGCTCCAGGGCCTGACGGGATCCCGGCTTCCACGCTTAAACGTTGTGGTACCACCATCGCGCCTATTCTGGCCTCGATTTTTCGCGACTCGCTGCGTTCGGGCATCTATCCTGCCTGCTGGAAATCTTCGTGGCTTGTTCCAGTGCACAAAAAGGGGGACAAATCAAATGCATGTAATTACCGTGGCATTACATCGCTTTGTGCCTGCGCTAAGGTCTTCGAGCTCCTGGTGTACGAACCTCTCCTCGCAGCTGCCTCGAACTACATTAGCGCAGCTCAACATGGATTTGTCCCTCAGCGTTCAACCACCACCAACCTGGTTGAGTTCGTTAGCCTCTGCCACAGGACCATCGATGCCGGCTCGCAGATCGACGCAGTCTACACGGACATCAAGGCTGCCTTCGATAGCGTTCCGCACGCCTTGCTGCTCGCAAAGCTCGAAACGCTTGGCCTGCCTGTGCAGCTGCTGGCCTGGATGCGTTCCTATCTTGCTGGTCGCACATACTACGTGAAGATGGGACCCCATACGTCGCGCCGTATCGATGCTTCTTCGGGGGTGCCGCAGGGGAGTAACCTTGGACCGCTGCTGTTTGTCATTTTCCTGAATGACGTAACACGGTTGCTCCCTCCTGACAGCCACCTACTGTATGCAGACGACGCGAAGCTGTTCCTGCCTATCCGTGACCGGTCAGACCAACTCCGCCTTCAAGTCACTCTAAGTGCCTTCCAGTCATGGTGCTCTTTGAATGGTCTTGAATTGTGCGTCGAGAAGTGTGTTGTCGTTACGTTTGCGAGAAAGCGGTGCCCCTTAGTGACTATGCGTTAAATGGATCTACCATTGGGCGCAAAAGCTGTGTCACGGATCTAGGAGTGCTCTTTGACGAAAAGTTGAGCTTCCACGACCAGCTAGAGCACGTTGTCACTAAGGGTAACCAATTGATCGGCTTACTAAAACAAATAGCACGAGACATCACTGACCCGGTCTGCATCAAGACGCTATACTGCGCTTTGGTGCGACCAGTGCTAGAATACGCTTCAGTAGTATGGTGGCCTACAGCTGCTCGCCCCCTAGCTCGTTTAGAGTCGATCCAGCGCATATTCACGCGGTTCGCTTTGCGCTCCTGGAGTGTCCAACTTGACTATGAGGGACGCTGTGCGTTGCTTGGCATTGAGACACTGAAGCAGCGGAACTGCAACGCTCAGAGGCTGTTTGTCGCGGGACTTCTTGACAATCGGATCGACTCGCCCGCGCTTCTTTCGAGGCTCAACATGTATGTCCCGCCGAGATCGCTCCGTGCTAGATCGCTACTTGACGTGGAGGAACGCCGCACTCGCTTTGGCTCCTCTGTTCCGTTTATTCGTATGTGCCGTGAGTTTAATGTTATTTGTGATCGTCATCAACCTGACATGTCGCGCACCGCATTGTTAAATACCCGCTTGGCAAAGAGTAACTCATTTTGATGCCTTTCGCTACCCCTGGCCCTAGTTTTAAAGGAATCATGCGACACACTCGCACTCCACTACCCCATCCCATGGAAAAAACGCTCCCACCATCGAGGTGTTGACCAAAATTTCACTGTGTGCATGAGACACACACTCGCACTCCTCCAGCCCTCCACAGCTGAACGCTCCCACCGGTGCGAAGATAGGAGAATTTTAGCTCTGAGCGTGAGACCCTGAAGCGCAAGTCAGTTTCGAACGATCACAACACAGCACGAGAGAGAAGAACACAAAGAAAATTGCACTATGTTACAGTGTTGATCATATGGTCCTAATAAAGTATAATGGAATTTATTTTACTTCAAATAAATTGATTTTATTCTGATTTAAATTTCAAATATTGTTATCAGCCTAGTTGTAAACGTTTAAAATTTTGATGAGCTGAAAACATCATTACCAGATAAATGAAACGTCAATCGACGCATTTTGACCATATCGAATTATGACCGTCTTAACACATAGTGTCATCAATGATCAATGTCATCAATGACACTATGTGTAAAGACGGTCATAATTCGATATGGTCAAAATGCGTCGATTAACGTTTCATTTATCTGGTAATGATGTTTTCAGTTCATCATAATTTTAAACGTTAACAACTAGGCTGATAACAATATTTGAAATTTAAATCAGAATAAAATCAATTTATTTGAAGTAAAATAAATTCCATTTTACTTTATTCTGACCATATGATCAACACTGTAACATAGTGCAATTTTCTTTGTGTTCTTCTCTCTCGCGCTGTGTTGTGATCGTTCGAAACTCATTGCCAGAACGAATGCAAAGTTCATTTGGGAAGGATTGGTGCCGAAAGATGCAGCGAAAATCATTAAGTGTTAATAGAAAAATGGTAAAGTTAATCGTGACAGATGTCAACGCAGGCGTAAATGCCATTTGTTTATTACATGATCTACGGGTAAGTGTATGCATAAGAAGAAGAATGATCCAAATGATGTTTGTCTTCTAACAATCGTACTGCTTTCAATGTTTGTTTATTCTTCTGTTATTTTCCATCACACCTAGCTATTTCATTACCAAAGCTCCTGATAACAGATCAAAGCAGGTGAATCGGGCTTACAGTGTCGCCGTTTAACTTAAAATATCTTCGTGATTGGTAAGCTTTAAACAGTACTAGTTTTGTTCACCATTCTAATGCTCGATTTATCTTTCATTTTTCAGGAAAACGCATCAAACAGCAAGTGTTTTTCTTCCAACAGCACGCGCCATCGGTGGAGCAAGCAGCCAACGTTTTGTTCGCCCAGCACGCACCATCATGAATTGAAGTATTCCCGAATAGCTCTGTGAATAAAAAACTGCACACTTACTGTCGGAATTTCCTGGAATTTTTTGATCGGTCTACGCTCGCCGGAATGGTGGGTTCGTTGAGGAGAAGGAAAGAAAGGGTGGGAGCGAGGATTAACCAAAAACGCGGCATTGAGAATGAGGGGAGGCGGGCTCAGCGCTCACGCTGGGACACTCACGATGCTTGAAATAAAATGTTAACAAGCATCGATTTCAAGCATGCATGTCGCGCGACATTTTGCCAAGCGGGTAGCGTATATCGGAGAGTACCTGTCATCGTAATCGCATGGCAATCGGATTGAACGCGCAACATTTTCCATACAATCCGCAGTGTTGCGTTTTCTTCGCGCCAACTTTGCCTGTATTTTCAATGAGCCAAGCGATTTTACCCCCTCCTACACGCATTGTATCCTAAAGCACGCTTGTCGCGTCAACGTTCACCACATACACACACACACATCTCCACACTCAGGGTACGACATTTTCCCTGTTGCTGTTCTGGACTCAGACAAAATTTGTGTCTCTACAGTTATTGTTCAAAAAAGTAGTAGCTCTTAGGATCTGAATTTACAAACAAATATCAAAATGTTATGTTCTGCTAATGATATTGCACTAAATTTAATTGAACTACATTAATTTTTACATATCTTTCGTAAAAGTTCGGCAGAGTATTAAAATGTCGATACAATTTGTCATAAATAACTTAAATTTTAAGATCTTCGCGCATAAAATTATGACGCGCGCTGTGTGTGCGGCGGCGTAATTCGCTTCTCGTATAGCCGTCTCGTTTCTTCTTGTGTGTGCTTTACCATTGCTCACCGCATCAAGAACATTGCTGCTCACACACACGTCAAACACACACACTGTGGCAAACAATTGGAGGGGGAGGATGTGTCGGTTTGCTCCAGAAATCGTGTGTGATTTTGGTGTTCTGGATTTGGTTCCATCGCTGTTTGTTTTGGTGAATTTGAAAAGGTAAGAATCGTCAACCGATGTAAAAGTGTGAGAGTAAGATGATGCTGATGATGACTGATGCTTTTCTTTGTTTCTTTTCCTGCTTTCATCCACTGATGGCGTCGAGCATCGCAGAGGATGTGATCGAATGCGGAATATTCTAAACGACGAGCTTCATTCCGGATTTTGTTTACGAAAGCATACAAAAAAAGAGTGAGTAATCTTATTCTTAACTTTCATTTCTTCAACAGCGCTGAACTCATCCTCCAGCTTACAACGAACGGTCAACGGATGAGGAAGGAGAGGAGGGACGGCAAAGGTACACGCACAAACGTGCACACATCCGCCTTGTCGGAGAATGAGAACATGGGAGGGGGAGTCCGGCAACGTATAGAGCATCTTCATTTACGCTCCTTCGTGCGTTCGTGCGTGCGTGCGCTCGCGCGTCTATGTGTGTGTATGTGTGTTCATGCCTGCGTGCGTGGCTGTGTGTGTTTTTGCCGCCTCGCATAACCAGATCCTACGGGATCACCTTGCGAAAAACACCAAGAGAGGGGGAAGGGTAGGTGTGTGTGTGTGTGTGTGTGTGTGTGTGTGTATGTGTGTGTGTATGTGTGTGTGTGTATGTGTGTGTGTGTGTGTGTGTGTGTGTGTGTGTGTGTGTGTGTGTGTGTGTGTGTGTGTGTGTGTGTGTGTGTGTGTGTGTGTGTGTGTGTGTGTGTGTGTGTGTGTGTGTGTGTGTGTGTGTGTGTGTGTGTGTGTGCTTGCATGCGTGCGTGATTGTGTGTGTGGTTTTTGCTGTTTCGCGATCTCCTGCGGAATCACCTTGCGAAAACACACGAGGAGGAGGGGTTGGGTGTGAGTGTGTGCTTGCCTGGGTGCGTGCGTGGCTGTGTGTGTGTGTTTTTGCGTTCGCGTTCTCCTACGGGATCACCTTGCGAAAAACACCATGGGGATGAGGAGAGTTGTGTGTGTTTTTTTTCTTTGCCGTTTTGCACTCTCCCGCGGGTTCCATGTGAGCGATTGTTTTTTTTTTTGTTTTTCAAGAAGAAAAAAATCTTCAAAAAATACCAGAGGGGAGGGTGTGTGTGTGTGTGTGAAAAATAAAAGAAAATATGTTAAACGATGTTAAAAATGAGTCTGAACTCATTGCAATCCGAAACAAAGCGAGGGGGGTCATAAAATGTAGTACACATGCATGTAACATGTATCGCGCCGCCGCGACGTTTCTCGCTTTCAGCCCGATAGGAGCTTCTAAGGGATTATTTTTATGGGCGCCCAGATAGAGCCCGATGAGACCGAAATCGCATGGATAATGGTACCGGGGTAACGATTGATGTAGCAAGCAAAATTGGACAAGTCCCAGAAAAGCGAGACGCAAAAGTTTCTCTCTAACGATAGAAAGAGAAGAGCCATATGAAACATGAGAATGTTTGGTGTGACACAGCCAAGTTGCGAGCAAAAACAAACCAACACCCAGAAGAGCGAGACAGAGAGAAATTTTTTCTGAATGTTAGAATTAGAAAAATGATAGATAACATAAAAATCGCGCGATAATGCCGGTTGGGTTGAATCAATCCGTTAGAGAAAAATCGCATGGATTTTGGTACCGGGGTGGCCATGGCCACCTGTCTTGCGTGCGCTACTTCGAAATAGGGTTCTGCGCGTTGCACAGCAAACCCTCTAGCGTCAGCTAGCGATTCCTGAGTCATTTTTACATTGCAGCGATTGAACTCATTGCGCTTTTTTGGTTTGATTTGTGAAAATCGCGAGTATTGACCACACACTCGATAGAGATAGCCCTACGGAGGGAAAAAGCACAGAAGACTACTGACAGCGATTGGCCTTCTGGCGTATTAACACATCCAAACCTTCGACAGCGTGCTATGACCAGGGGTAGGAGACGGAGCAAGGAACGGATAGCTCGATAAGCTGCTTGACAAATTTGCCGTAGGAGGGAAAAAGAAGGCATGAGAAAATGCGCGAAAGGCAATGAGTTCTTCCGTCACTTTGCCCAGCGGGGGCCCTGAATGTTCTTATTTGTTTTCAAATACGATGCAAAATATCCATAAAGCAGATAAAAAAGAAAACAACTGATTTGTGCGAAACTAAGAAGAACGAATTGCAGAACAAATAGTATAGCGGGAAAAATGAAGGCAGCTATTTCACTGTACCTAAAACTTTGTTTTCCATATATTACGTTGGTGACAGTCGCATGCAAAACTTTAAATATTTTTTGGAACCAGACTTTAGTGTATCTTATTTATATAAAATTTCGTATGCGACCTTCATTTCAATAGTCTTATTGTTGTGTTAAAATAATGATAGTATTACATAACGGATGCATTAAAAAATGGACAACAATTATCGATCTTTCATGGGTTTATCTTAACCCGTACTAACAAAACGTTAATTGCACTTTAAGCAGTGGTATCACATTAGTTATCAGACAAAATTTTACACCTCTATCAATCGAAATCTAACCATGATGGCCAAAAAAATGAATCAAAAGCGTGCGCGATCAAAGAATGGCACCTCGTAGCGGCCAAAATGGAATCCGTGTGGAAATTTTTGGACGTCGTATATACCTGTTTCGGCAATTTTCTTCGCACAATTGGGCAACAATCAAAGCATCGAAAGAAAGCCCTGGTCCATTTTTGAGGTTTACAAAGAAGCTGAAATGAAGACAGAGGGACAAGTGGCTACATCACTGCGTTAGCTGAATCGTGAGATCGATGCGACCCACCAAACAGTAAAATAATACCTGGGAAACATGAATAAACCGATCAGGAATTAGAAATCACATCTACTGGTTTTGCAGTTGCAAACAATTACTCGAAAACTCAAAGCAATCATTTCTGGTGAATTTCGACAGAATTTCGATAAGACACCCTAGTTTGCAAACTGGTGCAACATCCGTCATTATCGATTTTTTCAGCACCAACGTGATGCAAAAACTCTACTCTAATTTTGCAGCGAAAACTTAGGATGAATTGATTGATGAAAATCGAAGGTAGAACTTAAATCATGCATGGTCCACCATGGTGAAAATTTCTGATAACTGAGGAAAAGCAATTCGCAAAGTCTTGAACTTATTTGTGTAAGTTAGCTTAAATAATTCCCTTTCAACAGATTTAAACGTAAAGAAATTATCTTCCCTAGTTTTTTTTCTACAACCAGCCGAAAATGGCACATTTTCATGCAAAAGATGCGGGAATATTGATCTCGAGTTCGAACATACTGAACGGTCCGTCATTGCATAGTACTTTAATTAAAGTTGAAAAAGTACGATGGTATGATATGGTATACTAAAATATCTTCAGTAATTTGTGTACGAATCTTCCCATCTTTCAAAATCAGTCAAATCCTTTCGCGGGCCGGTTTATATGTTGCGGCGGATCGCTTTTGGTCCGCGGGCCGGACTTTGCCGACCGCTGCTTTAGCGGATTAAATGTCAAATAAGTACAATTTGTTTCAAGAATTGTTCTATGCAGTATAAATTGCATTTTTGAAATTACATTTAATCCACTTCGAAGTAAAAATATCATAATGTTCTGCAGAAATCTTATCAAATAAATGATAAAGTGTATAAACGTACTAAATTAAATAAAAATACCAACTAATCAATTGAAAATTGGCCAAAAACCGCGAAATTCGACTTACGCTGATATTCGAGCTACGCGGATTCCTTGGGAACACTCAAACCGCGTAACTCGGGAACTGAACTCGGGAGACTGTATAATTTCGACCAGAAGGGATTTTTTTTTGCATTCGCTAATTTGTCGCGGCGCCACAGAGGTAACCATATTATAATATTCTGATTAGAACATAGTGCCCAATATGCCGGATCGGAATATGACCATCACCGTGCAAACTGTGCGATAATCAGACATTTCAAAATAAATATCATTCGTTTACGGATAGTTGTACTGAAAACACCTTCAGCCTTCTGTTTATTCTTCTGCCTTTCGATTTTGTGCCTTTGTTATAACTTCAACGTCCCGCTGCGCAGATTCGAGCAGTTTTCTGCGTAGTTTTTTGCGTCGTTTTGTGTCAAAAAATACGCAAAAAACAGCGCTGGACTTCAGCCGAAACTACGATAGCCAGCGTATTTATTGCAGTTTTTAGGTGCGGAACGAGCGCCATCTGTTGAAGGAATGGATGAACTATTTCAGACGGTGGAGCAAAAAAAAACGGCCGAAAAATTCAAAAATATTGGCGCCCATTCCTTCCTCCTCCTCTTCCTCTAACTCCCTTCCCCTCCCTGCCTTGCCTTATACTTGCGCTTCAGCCCGTGCCTTTCGCCGTCAGCTAATCAGTGTGTATGCGTTGGTGTATATGTGCATTGCGGTTGTGTATTGTAATTGGTGGGTGTTAGCATTTATTAATTTGTGTGTGACCTTGGGACGATGCGGGAGGAGAAGCTGGTTCATTTTGGGATTTAAAGTATTATCGGTGTATGGATGGTTTATTTTATTTCGTGCCGCTGCTGATGAGGCCATTTAATGCCCGTGCCAATCGAGGGTGAAGAAGCCAATTTAAAACAAGCGTAGGAGAACGTCTAACACTAAACTAATATTTTTTTATTAGAACATGTTTGATGCTTCAATGACCTTCTAAGCATCATGTAGCACGGCGTATAGTGGAAATATATTTTTTTTTTGTTTCAGGAGTAACAGTTTTGGGTCTCGACACACACACGCACACAGCGCGGGGAAAGTGACCGTTCACTCTATCATGTCGCGATCCCCCACCCCGCCCGGCGCTTTGAATGAGGATGCGATACAAGAAAGCTGAACGAGCCGTTCTACCGATACGGTAGCCGTAATCGATCATGCGGGGAGGGGGGGGGGGTGGTCTGGTGGGGGGGGGGGTGCGTGCTTGCGTTTGCGCTTTCGCGGGTACCTGCCCGCGTACACGCGTACGTGCATGTGTGCGTGCGTGCGTGCTCGCGTATGTGTGTGTGTGTGTGTGTGTGTGTGTGTGTGTGTGTGTGTGTGTGTGTGTGTGTGTGTGTGTGTGTGTGTGTGCGTGTGGAAACCCTAAAACTATTTGGTTCTGATGCGTACATTTTCATCCGCTGCGGCTACAAAGACCATGCATTTTCGATTTCGCTACCTGAGAGACAACACAACTATCGGATTGGCACCACGATCTTTGCGATCGGTTCTGCTGTTGGGGGTGTTAAAAAGGCACACGATCGAAGCAAACGTGCGTGTGATATGTAGCAAATTTCTTTCGCGCATATGGTGCTGCACCTGCCCGTCCAGAATCTGGCGGCTTGTTGGTTTTGAGTCGGTATCATAACGCCGTGCGACCGGCACTGCCTTGGAATGGGTTCGGATCGGTAGGTTCATGTTTTAGTCGAGTGAATTCCGTGCATTTGTCGCGCCACAGCGGTAGACCCGGCAGCACCAAAGTCAAAACAAAAACCTTCCCCGAGTGTGGACTGCTTTGCTAAGTTCTTATTATTATTATTATTATTATTATTATTTGGCGTAATAGTCTACGCGATCATGCCGGCCTTTTCAGGACTTGAGTACCACGTAGCCGGATAGTCAGCCCTTGCTACGGCGGACGGTTCATACGCGGTTAGAACCCACGACGGGCATGCAGATGTGCGGAATGATGGCGGTGTTGCGGGCCCGCTCCTATCCAGCGTGCAACTTGCATACTGCCACACTGTCTCCTGCTCGATGCATACGCTGCAGGCAGGGGGAAGGATGCACCTCCACGATAGAAAAAACACCGTCAACACCGTACAAGTGGACAGAGTATTAGTGACAAGGACCCCGGAAAAATGGTCGTTGTGGCCAAGTGGCTGGAGAGTCATTTGCCCCCCCCCCCCTCCCCCCTCATGCCGGAAATAATTGTAGGGCCTGTGACCGATGAGCGTAGGGGTCCCATGGTCGAAGCCCGCGCCCGCCGTCAATTTAAGTATGCTGTTCAATCTCCCAACAGCTGTGTGCCAGTACCCCCTCCTCCCGGTCATCAGTTACCATGTACAGGAGCCTCATCTCATCTTTCCCCCGATTCCCCTAATCCGCCACTGTCATGAACACCTTCCTTTCTTTGACCAATGAATCATAACATTCCGGAAGACAACACAGACTTTCCAGTATGCCGGTTGCACGATCAGCTTGTGTTCTAGATGCCGGCGGAACGGTATGTTGAGGAAAACAAGCGCCGGGCTGAACGTGATAATGCGAATAAAGGTTCTGTGCGTTGCACAGCAAACCCTCCAGCGTGAGCTAGCGATTCCGTAGTCATTTTTACATTGCAGCGTTTGAACTCATTGCGCTTTTTTGGTTTGATTTGAGAAAATGCAACTTCATCGCCGCAATGTTTGTTAACGGTTTTTTTAAGCGCCACAGCAGCTCATCAGCATTGATCACACGCGAGAAAGAGATAGCGCTATGGAGCGAAAAAGCACGGACGACGGCTGACAGCGATTGGCCGTCTGACGCACCAACACAACTAAACGTTCGACAGCCCCCTCATGCGAGGGGTATGAGGCAGAGTCAGGGACGGGTAGCTCGAAACGCTGCTCGACAAATTTGCCGTAGGAGGGAAAAAGAAGGCCTGAGAAAATGCGCGAAAGGGCATGATTTCTTCCGTCGCTTTGCACAGGGGGGTTTAATTCAAATTGTTCAAACTCGAGGTTTTACCACCGACAAACCGACGTGACACTTCGAACAAAATGAGGTTCAAAAGTTGTCTCCTTTTTTCAAATGAAAATACGTTAAACACTAGCGCCATCTCTATAATGATTCGCTTTCTACACTGACACAGAGAAGAAACTGCTAAATCCCCTTTTTGTTTTTCTTCGCAAATTCCAATGCGTATTGTTTTATGTGCTTCTCACATCATTTGTATTGATTTGGAAACTAAAAAAATGATTTTCCTTGGTGTTTTGTCCAATAATTCTCACAAAATCTTGCCTCACACTTCCTTCGCAATTTGTATTTAGAAAAGTTGTTTACATCGAAGCAGCAGTGAACAGAGCTTACTTTGACAGAAGTGATCGCCTCACTGGTAAAGTATATTACTTTCGTGTGAGACACTTTTGTAACGCCAGTGTCACGTCGGTTTGTCGGTGGTTTTACAATATGTTGAATTTTTTTCAACTTTGTCAAAACTGCTAGTAAACTGCAAAAGAGCTTTTCTCGTGGCCGCATCATAAATCTACACAAGAACGACAAAAAACTAAAACTCTCTTATCATTATATTGCTCATCATTATATTGCTGTCCTTTTCTTGCAATGTGTTTCGGCAAGTTTCATCTAATCTTGACCTATACAGTCTTCTGACTTTCCAAGCAAAAATCTATAAGAATGGTCGTGTGGTCAGATACGTGGGTTTCAACAGCAACGTTCATTACTCAAATCTCACAAGCTTCAGTTTTGATAGTTTACATTGGCGTTTAGTATTTGAACAATCGTATCGCCGTTCAAGTTCTAGCGATGCATAACTTCAATGCGAAACCATAAAACAGTAAAGGGGAAAAGAGAAAGCTCTCCTCCAAGCGACGAAGCTCCACTGGTTGGGTGATATATCCCACCAACAAATGGCGCCAAAGCTTTTTGTTATTTTTAGAATGCATGAGTCGTTTGCCGTCTGCGAAAGGAAGTCTTTCTATATTCCATTTAGGAAGAGAGCTTGAGTCGTTTAGAACCCGTTTAGTGGTCGATAAGAGGATGTGTAGCACTTGAAGTAAATCTAAAAGAAACATGCAGTTTAGCATTATTACTGTTTGCGTCTATGAGTAGGCAATCCGCTAGACGGATCTAAAACGTGTATATATTGGTGATAGACTTAGGATTAGAATAGGATTAAGGTGTTAGTGAATTGTAAATATGTATAATAAATTAGTCTTAACGTAACCACCGCGTTGTTTGGAAGTGAACCGATCGATCCGAAAGTAAATTAGTTGTGAGCTAGAGAACAATTACTATAGCAATGGGTAACAACTGCGCCAAATAGTTGTTTGTTTACGCTTTTCATGAAAGTCACATTTTGTCACTTTTTGTCAACATTTGTCAACTTAATTTCCTAGATGCTCCAGGTTACGAACATTTGACAGAAGCTAAAAAAAAATGACAAAAGCCAACGTGGGTCGAAAGGAGGTGTCTTCATGTAGAATAACATTTGGCCATCAAGGCTTTAGAAAAAATAAAAAATCCAGAATCGACGGCAGTTGCCAAATGCGACGAATGTTGCTGTATTTGGGTTTGATAAACGAGTTGTTTACATCAAATAAAAAAATAGCACTAAAAACTTCCATTTTGCAATTACACTTCATAAATACAGATAGTCACGTAAGGCTGGAAATAGACGAACCGAGATCGTCGCGGAACCGCGAAATTCGCGCATTGTTTAGAACAGTTGTAGAACAGTCGAGCTGTAAAATCTTCCGCGCTTCCAATCGCGCCTGCTGTTTCGCAGAGATACCCAACTTAGGTATTGCCGAGATTTTCGCGGTACCGCGAACCGCGTGCTTGCGTTTGCGCTTTCGCGGGTACCTGCCCGCGTACACGCGTACGTGCATGTGTGCGTGCGTGCGTGCTCGCGTGCGTGTGTGTGTGTGTGTGTGTGTGTGTGTGTGTGTGTGTGTGTGTGTGTGTGTGTGTGTGTGTGTGTGTGTGTGTGTGCGTGTGGAAACCCTAAAACTATTTGGTTCTGATGCGTAGATTTTCATCCGCTGCGGCTACAAAGACCATGCATTTTCGATTTCGCTACCTGAGAGACAACACAACTATCGGATTGGCACCACGATCTTTGCGATCGGTTCTGCTGTTGGGGGTGTTAAAAAGGCACACGATCGAAGCAAACGTGCGTGTGATATGTAGCAAATTTCTTTCGCGCATATGGTGCTGCACCTGCCCGTCCAGAATCTGGCGGCTTGTTGGTTTTGAGTCGGTATCATAACGCCGTGCGACCGGCACTGCCTTGGAATGGGTTCGGATCGGTAGGTTCATGTTTTAGTCGAGTGAATTCCGTGCATTTGTCGCGCCACAGCGGTAGACCCGGCAGCACCAAAGTCAAAACAAAAACCTTCCCCGAGTGTGGACTGCTTTGCTAAGTTCTTATTATTATTATTATTATTATTATTATTATTATTATTTGGCGTAATAGTCTACGCGATCATGCCGGCCTTTTCAGGACTTGAGTACCACGTAGCCGGATAGTCAGCCCTTGCTACGGCGGACGGTTCATACGCGGTTAGAACCCACGACGGGCATGCAGATGTGCGGAATGATGGCGGTGTTGCGGGCCCGCTCCTATCCAGCGTGCAACTTGCATACTGCCACACTGTCTCCTGCTCGATGCATACGCTGCAGGCAGGGGGAAGGATGCACCTCCACGATAGAAAAAACACCGTCAACACCGTACAAGTGGACAGAGTATTAGTGACAAGGACCCCGGAAAAATGGTCGTTGTGGCCAAGTGGCTGGAGAGTCATTTGCCCCCCCCCCTCCCCCCTCATGCCGGAAATAATTGTAGGGCCTGTGACCGATGAGCGTAGGGGTCCCATGGTCGAAGCCCGCGCCCGCCGTCAATTTAAGTATGCTGTTCAATCTCCCAACAGCTGTGTGCCAGTACCCCCTCCTCCCGGTCATCAGTTACCATGTACAGGAGCCTCATCTCATCTTTCCCCCGATTCCCCTAATCCGCCACTGTCATGAACACCTTCCTTTCTTTGACCAATGAATCATAACATTCCGGAAGACAACACAGACTTTCCAGTATGCCGGTTGCACGATCAGCTTGTGTTCTAGATGCCGGCGGAACGGTATGTTGAGGAAAACAAGCGCCGGGCTGAACGTGATAATGCGAATAAAGGTTCTGTGCGTTGCACAGCAAACCCTCCAGCGTGAGCTAGCGATTCCGTAGTCATTTTTACATTGCAGCGTTTGAACTCATTGCGCTTTTTTGGTTTGATTTGAGAAAATGCAACTTCATCGCCGCAATGTTTGTTAACGGTTTTTTTAAGCGCCACAGCAGCTCATCAGCATTGATCACACGCGAGAAAGAGATAGCGCTATGGAGCGAAAAAGCACGGACGACGGCTGACAGCGATTGGCCGTCTGACGCACCAACACAACTAAACGTTCGACAGCCCCCTCATGCGAGGGGTATGAGGCAGAGTCAGGGACGGGTAGCTCGAAACGCTGCTCGACAAATTTGCCGTAGGAGGGAAAAAGAAGGCCTGAGAAAATGCGCGAAAGGGCATGATTTCTTCCGTCGCTTTGCACAGGGGGGTTTAATTCAAATTGTTCAAACTCGAGGTTTTACCACCGACAAACCGACGTGACACTTCGAACAAAATGAGGTTCAAAAGTTGTCTCCTTTTTTCAAATGAAAATACGTTAAACACTAGCGCCATCTCTATAATGATTCGCTTACTACACTGACACAGAGAAGAAACTGCTAAATCCCCTTTTTGTTTTTCTTCGCAAATTCCAATGCGTATTGTTTTATGTGCTTCTCACATCATTTGTATTGATTTGGAAACTAAAAAAATGATTTTCCTTGGTGTTTTGTCCAATAATTCTCACAAAATCTTGCCTCACACTTCCTTCGCAATTTGTATTTAGAAAAGTTGTTTACATCGAAGCAGCAGTGAACAGAGCTTACTTTGACAGAAGTGATCGCCTCACTGGTAAAGTATATTACTTTCGTGTGAGACACTTTTGTAACGCCAGTGTCACGTCGGTTTGTCCGTGGTTTTACAATATGTTGAATTTTTTTCAACTTTGTCAAAACTGCTAGTAAACTGCAAAAGAGCTTTTCTCGTGGCCGCATCATAAATCTACACAAGAACGACAAAAAACTAAAACTCTCTTATCATTATATTGCTCATCATTATATTGCTGTCCTTTTCTTGCAATGTGTTTCGGCAAGTTTCATCTAATCTTGACCTATACAGTCTTCTGACTTTCCAAGCAAAAATCTATAAGAATGGTCGTGTGGTCAGATACGTGGGTTTCAACAGCAACGTTCATTACTCAAATCTCACAAGCTTCAGTTTTGATAGTTTACATTGGCGTTTAGTATTTGAACAATCGTATCGCCGTTCAAGTTCTAGCGATGCATAACTTCAATGCGAAACCATAAAACAGTAAAGGGGAAAAGAGAAAGCTCTCCTCCAAGCGACGAAGCTCCACTGGTTGGGTGATATATCCCACCAACAAATGGCGCCAAAGCTTTTTGTTATTTTTAGAATGCATGAGTCGTTTGCCGTCTGCGAAAGGAAGTCTTTCTATATTCCATTTAGGAAGAGAGCTTGAGTCGTTTAGAACCCGTTTAGTGGTCGATAAGAGGATGTGTAGCACTTGAAATAAATCTAAAAGAAACATGCAGTTTAGCATTATTACTGTTTGCGTCTATGAGTAGGCAATCCGCTAGACGGATCTAAAACGTGTATATATTGGTGATAGACTTAGGATTAGAATAGGATTAAGGTGTTAGTGAATTGTAAATATGTATAATAAATTAGTCTTAACGTAACCACCGCGTTGTTTGGAAGTGAACCGATCGATCCGAAAGTAAATTAGTTGTGAGCTAGAGAACAATTACTATAGCAATGGGTAACAACTGCGCCAAATAGTTGTTTGTTTACGCTTTTCATGAAAGTCACATTTTGTCACTTTTTGTCAACATTTGTCAACTTAATTTCCTAGATGCTCCAGGTTACGAACATTTGACAGAAGCTAAAAAAAAAATGACAAAAGCCAACGTGGGTCGAAAGGAGGTGTCTTCATGTAGAATAACATTTGGCCATCAAGGCTTTAGAAAAAATAAAAAATCCAGAATCGACGGCAGTTGCCAAATGCGACGAATGTTGCTGTATTTGGGTTTGATAAACGAGTTGTTTACATCAAATAAAAAAATAGCACTAAAAACTTCCATTTTGCAATTACACTTCATAAATACAGATAGTCACGTAAGGCTGGAAATAGACGAACCGAGATCGTCGCGGAACCGCGAAATTCGCGCATTGTTTAGAACAGTTGTAGAACAGTCGAGCTGTAAAATCTTCCGCGCTTCCAATCGCGCCTGCTGTTTCGCAGAGATACCCAACTTAGGTATTGCCGAGATTTTCGCGGTACCGCGAACCGCTGATTTTTACTTTTTCTGGTGGATTTGTGTGAAAACACGTATCGAGAAACGAGTTTTGTATTTTAATTTTGCATAAACTAAGTGAAATAAATAATTTTATTCGCAAATTGATTAAAAAAATCAACTTAGCATATTCAATCGTCACCAGACCTCGGATGGTTCAACACACGAACCGCCATTATCTCGCCTATCTGTGAGCGTTTCTACATACACCGAGAAAGCAGCTGAGAAAATAGCTGACAGCATGTTTTGACAGCGACTGACAGCATTTTCGGTGAGAGAAATCTCCTCGGCATGCAAAGAACGATGGAGCTGAGAAAAAATTGAATTGGCAGGTTATGGCGAACGATCAATTATAGTTTACATGTTTGCCGTTAAATAATCGTAGAGATATTATTAAAAAGTAAGAGAAACTTTTGTGACTTCTTTTTAGCGATTAAAATGATTTTTTTCAACATAATTTTAAAAGTCCCATCTCGGCGCTTTTCAGAGCTTCTACACACACCGGCGTTAGAAACCGATTGTCAATTCTCTCACAGCCATCTCTCACCTGCAGTCTCGGTGTATGTAGAAACGCTCTGTCAGATTTTATAACAGAATTGACAGCTCAAGTCATACGCGCTTTTCGCGGTACCGCGACTATCTCGGTTCGTCTATTTCCAGCCTTATATTGCAGCTGCTGGCTGTAAAAAAATATCGACGGCTGTTGTCAAACTGAATCTCAAAATGGCCACATGCCAAACGCTAAGAAGACACCTCCTCTAAATTCAACCTTGAAAAAAGCGTACGTAGTTAAAAAAACCAGCATTTTGTCACTCCCGTGGCCCTGGGTCTATTGATGTGTCAAATCAGTAGAGCTCTTTCACACCGGACGAATGTAACCGTATCAATAAACGATGCGCAATCTCACCGTATTAACCGTAGAGTTGGCAACCAGATTTACACACGTAAGTTGGCAACCGGCATACCCGGGTATTCCACACGTTTTGATGCAAAAAATTAACGATTTTCATAGGTAAACAATGCTTTCTATATTTTAATGCTGTAAGCAAGTAATGCCGACCACATATTCTCTTCTATTTCATTAATTCATAAAGTTTTTTTCATTTTATCGTAAAAATAACGGTCAAATTGAAATTTGGAATCACTTGAATTTGACTCGAAAATAAGCACAATACGAAAAGAGGAAGAAGCAAGGATCGTAAAGATATCAGGTCAAGTTATAAGCCCGTTTTGACAGCTAGGTGGAAGAAGAATCGACGAAGAAAACTGACAGTTAGTTTTCCGAGTTTGGCGACCGCTTCCCCTACCAGCATTAAACGGCTTTGAAGGCATTCAGAAGGCATTTAAGGCCTTAGTCGCCTTAGAAGGCGAATAAAGATTTCAACCGAAACTTTCACGGCTGAAACGGGATCTCTTCGAAATCTTTCAACTTTTTGATTCAACGAGAACAGATAACTTGCCGCCATCTTAGCTTGTTTATATACTGGTTTTGCACCCTTACTAATGTAACTGCCAACTAGAGTAGTGACAACGCTTTTAGTTCCGAACCGAGAAAGCGTGTGTTCAAATCCTTATTTTTATTATCTTTTTTCTGTGTTTATTTCTTTTTAAATTAATATTTTCTTGCTATAATTAGAACAAACCAAATTTATGTGAAGCGAAAATTTTTAAATTTTTAAAAAACATAATAATGACTATGTTTACCCTTCATAATCAGGATGGGAGAAATATGTATCTCATTTCTCCTTTTACTAGAGTTATCGAAATAAGTTTGATATATTAATACTTTTCAACGGGTTAGTCTTTGACAGCCGAATAATGCAGACCATCTTTAATAAAGTGAAATAGCTCAGAGCTTAACGCAAGAGAACATAACACGTAAATCGTGCTATCGAATCTCACGCACATATCTGGAAACACTACAACAGCGCAGTGCTCAAGACGCTTGTAAGGTTTTCTTTTGACAGTTGCAATTTCAAATTTCAAATTAAAAGCGAAATTTTTCAATGACATATTTCAAAGGCATTTAATTACTGCTAAATGCACTGCTGATCGCCTTCAATTCGCCGGCGATTATAAGGCGATTAGAAGGCATTTAACGGAAATTTGCGGGTAGGGTCTTGTTCTCGAAGGAAAATTTACATTTTAAATCACGGGCTGTGTTCTAATAAACTAAAATATTCACCCAAATTGATCTCCACCAAATATTGACCATGCAAAACGTAAACAATCCATCAATACATAAGCAAGCGGAAAACCATCTGTCAAAATCGGAGCCCAGGGGGGGGATCGCCAAAAGCGCTATAACTACACCTCATTATACATTCACCTTGGGAAGAAGAGAAACGTCATTCTCCATACAAAATGTATGGAATACCCGGGTATGCTGGTTGCCAACTTACGTGGTAAAGTTAAAGAAAATCAAAATAAAATACTTACAGGCTGTTTAAAATTACAACTTATGCACCAAAAAATCAGAAATTTAAATTAGGGAGGCTACGGAAAATTTCGAGGGAATAAAAGCAACGAATCAAAAGTTATTGCAGTTCGAAGTTGAAAAAAATACCCGGGTATCCGGTTGCCAACTTAAAGGTTAATACAGTCATTATCCGATATACGCTATCGTACGGGACCGAGCGCAATAGCGTATCTCGAGTTTTCGCGTATAGCGGATTCCTATGGAAAAATAGTTTACACTACCGGTTCGAGGGTTGAAAAATATCGCCACAGAGTTTTGCATTAAAGTTTTTTGTTATACAATAGGTATCTTTTGCACAAATTTAATGAAAAATGCATTAAGAACATTAACGAAATTCAAAAAGAACATAACATATTTCAAAAAATCAAAATATTTGCAAAAAACACATGGAGCTGTCAAATTTAGAGGAATCGCGTACTGCGAATTCGCGTATATCGAGTATCGCGTACTGCGGATAATTGCTGTACACGATGCGCAATCTCAGATTGCGCATATATTCGTTTTATCAAAATATATGTCAATTCGCGAAGCCAACCCTGAACTATAAACGTCATTTCCATACAATTACAGATTGCGCCAAGATTGGGCATAAATTTTCAAAATTATATGTCCGAGATATATATATATTTTTTTTTTGACAGATAAATATATCAAACCGATCCGTTTGACAGATAAATATATGTGCAATCTGAGATTGCGCATCGTGTATTAATACGATCAGATTGCGCATATATTAATCTGTCAAACGGATCGGTTTGATATATTTATCTGTCAAAAAAAATTATATATCTCGGACATATAATCTTGAAAATTTATGCGCAATCTTGGCGCATTCTGAAATTGTATGGAAATGACGTTTATAGTTCAGGGTTGGCTACGTGAAATGATATAAGTTTTAATAAAACGAATATATGCGCAATCTGAGATTGCGCTTCGTGTATTCATACGGTAACAATTTACTTGTTTGACGAACGTAGCTGAGTTCGGCTGTAGCTCAATATACCGAAATAGACACTAAGGGCGGTGGCAACGCTCATCCGATGCGATTTTATCGGACGCCTCTGGCAAACGCTATTTTAGCTCATATTGCGAAAATTTGAATGATTTGAATGGTTTAACCATTATAAAAAAATAATTTCATATTGTTCCTACATGAACTGCATGATTACATTGACAGATAAAATCGGATGCGACGATCCGACGGAATCTATTTTTTTTTATTCCGTCGTAAGACGAAATCGCACGTCTGGCGTGATCTGTCAAATCCCATATAAATCTCGTCCGATAAAATCGCATCGGATGAGCGCTGCCACGGGCCAAACTCTCGACGCACTCGCAAACTTGAAAGTTCAAACAACTTGTGACCTAACAAAAAATGATAATATGTGTTACATAAAATTGTTTACTAGTGTTTCAAACATTTTCTTCTACCTAAACTATTGAAATTTAAAATTACCTTTTTGTCTGATTTTCTATTTTAACGTGTTGAACGTGTTTTACGTGTTAACGTACGTTTGGCATTAATCTGGCTCGTAAACAAACTTGATAATTCGATTATTTCAGATGAAGCAGAAATATCACGCGAGACAAATAGCTCTGTTTGCAAAATTGAGCTACTGTTTGACGCGCGCGACGTTGTTGCTCTATGTCTATTTGAACGGTTACGTTTACACCTGCACCGTGCGCGAGAACCACAAACTATCTGATTTTCACTCAAAACTTTGGAAATAAGCTAGGCTCGTCGAGCGCGCGAACTGTCCCATTCGTCCAGTGTGAAAGAGCTCCTACAATTTTCTCAAAGAACTGTCAAATTTAGAAAACCGTGTATATACGAATCCGCATACAAGAGGTACCGTGTATTTCGGGGACTACATGTATGCGTTTTGAAATAGGAATAGACGCTGATGGCGCCAGGGAAACGCGATCATCAAAAAATGTAAAGTTTTTAAACTGTTTCGGTCAAACCAAATGTTTTCATCACTAGCAGACAATTTCATTTTACCCATATGAACATTTTTTCTAAGGCCACATTTTAACTTTTGAATTCGCGAGTTCGTCGATAGCTCGTTTCTAGCTCATTATATTGAGCTACAGCCGAACTAAGCTACATTCGTCAAGCGAGCAAACTGATACATTCGTCCGGTGTGTAAGGCACTTGTCTAATCTTGTAGCGCGCAACCAAGGTGGAATATAGAGGAGGTGTCTTCTTAGCGTTTGGCATGTTGCCATTTTGAGATTCAGTTTGACAACAGCCGTCGATATTTGTTTACAGCAAGGTGGATTGTGGCTCTGAGCCGGTCTCATGGTACAGTCGTCAACTCGTACGACTTAATAACATGCCCGTGATGGGTTCAAGCCCCAAATAGACCGTGCCGCCATACGTAGGACTGACTATCCTGCTATGGGGGGAAATCAATAAGTCACTGAAAGCCAACCCCACAAGTGGGTTGGCAGGCCTTGACCGGCATCGGTTGTTGAGCCAAAGAAGAAGAAGAAGGTGGATTTAAAAATATCAGGTGGTGGACTCTAGTGCATTTTGACAATTCGTCACTTGACGTAAGGTCCCCAGAATTCATACTTTATTTACATTTATTAACTTTGTTCATATAGTTTATCTACCCCATTTTTTCGATTAAATATTCTTTAAAAATATATTATGGACTTTGCGAGTTCTTATTTAACATTAAAACATGGTTTAAAGTGTGTTATTTTGTGTTATTATGAAATCATGTTTTTTTTTTAAATTTTTACATTAATTCCTCATTATCTACAAGCCGCATGGACAATTTACGTGAGATTAGAACTCTTACTCACATGATTTTAAATTTCGTGCATTAACAAATCATCAAATCTTTTGTTCATATATCTCATTTTTTTCGATAAAATCAATCGACACACAAAAAAGCACATAATAAAAAAGAAATCTGTTCTATTTGCTAAGCTTTGTGTGCGGAAACCAATGGTTAACGGTTTTAAAATGACGTAAAGTCCCTCAACTATGGCGACCCCCCAAAGGCCCTTATTCACCACCTGATATTTTTAATCCACCTTGGTTTACAGGCAGCAGCTACATTATAACGTGTAAAATGTCGATTTATGGAGTGTGGATGCAAAATACGAATTTTTAATGCTAAAAAATGTGTATTAAACGAAAACAATTCATATATCATATCTAAATACCAGCATCATTCGTCGCATTTGACAACTGCCGTCGATCCTGGTTTTGTGCTTTTTTCTAAAGCCTCGATGCCCAATTGTTCTACATGACAACACCTCCTTTCTACCCACTTTGCGCGCAACTATGTTGCTGGCAAAATGTATGGATTTTGACAGCTAGCGCAACTTTGTTGCCGGCCAAATTCAAACCAAATTGATTTTTGTCTGGCAACATTTTCTATTTACTTTGGTCATGGTAATCGGGTGTATGAAATGACACAACAGCAGTGTGCGTTTTGTTGACATCCGATAAATTTGGATTTTTGCATTTATAATACAATTTTTGATGTATATTTTATGTTTTCAACACTTTATTCAACAAGTGAATGATAAAAAATAAACTCTGAGCTGTTAATTGGCTAATTTTTAACACTAAACAATGGCAAAGCGAAATGTTGCCAGCAACATTCATAGACCACCTCAGCGATATGTTTCCGAGCAACAATGTTGCGCGCAACAACATTAGACCGCTGCCTAATTCATCGACCTGTGCCTTACGGCAGGGGTCTCCAGACCACGCCCCGCGGGCCGCATGCAGCCCTCGAAAGCCTATAATGCGGCCCGCGGTTATGTTGCAAAAGATAATATAATATCATATTAATTTCACAATTTTCATCAAATTTTTTAATTTTTAACTAAACCAAGCCAAAAATCAAGTTACTATAAAAGAAAAATGCAGTATTTTAAAATACACATTATTTATGTTAACCGTTTTCTTAAATTTGAGACACATTTCACTGACCAGAAACCTGTCAATTGCCAAAGAACAACAAAATAATGGTGGTTCTGATTGACAGCCGATGTAAGTTTTTACTTCGGGACTTAAGGAATTGTGGCGTTTATTCAACAAAATAATAATTTTCGTGTTAATAGTATTATTTTATAAATATTATTGATTAGTTTTAAATCAAAGGGCGTATTTTTTATACAAAACTATAAAATATAAAATATCACTAAACCTTGTGCGGCCAAAGTGGGTAAAATCGACACCCCACTAGCTAGTAGTGTAATGCTTAGTTGTAGCATGTTAACTTTTTTTAAATTTCGCAATTAAAAACTGCCTATTTTTTATACAGATGTCTCTTAACGATGTACGAAAAACGTAATGATCAAGCTGAGCAATCACGCAATCAAAAAATACCGTAGAAGCTTTAAAACTCAAGATGTCAACAAACCAAGGAAGTTAAAATCATGGAATTTAGCCATCATTCTCTCATAGAATGTTTGCCAAATTCGGACTCAAAACATGTATATGTACATGTGTAATATATGGTTTAGGCTTTTTCAAGTTAATATTGTTATGGCTTTGGACGTATTATATGTTTACTTTAGGCCGGGTTCGGCTTAACTTAAGAAAAAAATAGTTACTTGAATGGAATCACATTGACCGATGTTCGACTTTTAGCTTGAGGGTTGACAGAGAAAACTAAAATTGAACACCCTTCGATTTTATGAACAAAAAAAGAAGATTACTGGAAGATACAGGCTGTCAGGTTATTTTTTTTAAAGGAATCTTAGCCATTCATTCCGTAAACCAGATGCTATCGCCGCAGCTTACTATATGGAGTCTGGTCCGATGCTATTTGTAATGAAATTTTTATTCTTGCTTGTAACTTAATTTCTTTCGCATATTTAAATAATGTTTACGTTATTATTTCTTCAAATTGGTTTGAAATTCTTTGTGGCACTTAAATGAAAAACAACCGGCCATCAGTGTTAATAACTTTAAAGTTAGGGCGGTGGCAACGCTCATCGGATGCGATTTTATCGGACGTGATTTATATGGGATTTGACAGATAACGTCGGACGTGCGATTTCGTCGTCCGACGTTATCTGTCAAATCCCATATAAATCTCGTCCGATAAAATCGCATCCGATTAGCGTTGCCACCGCCCTTACAGCCAATGTGTCGTAATCACCGCATAACCGTTCAAATAGACATAAAGCGACAACGTCGCGCGCGACGAAAAATAGCTCAAAATTTCATTCTATGTAGATCAAAGTAGCTCATTTGACTCAGTCAAGCATCTTGTTTTATATTTGAAAAAAAAAAACAAAAATAGGTTAAAATGAGTTCAAATCTATTTGTTGTATTTGGTATCAATCTAGCTTGAAAACAAACTGGATAATTCGATTATTTATAATATAACAAAAATGTCGCGCGAGACGAGTAGCTCTGTTCGCAAAATTGAGCTACTTTTTATCGCGCGCGACGTTTTCGCTGTATGTCTATTTGAACGATTATCAAAATCAATCCAGGAAGCGTAGTTTCTCGTAAGATGGTACCTTTCAAATAGACGTACACCGACAAAGTCGCGCGCGACAAAAAGTAGCTCAAATTTGCAAACGGAGCTACTCGTCTCGCGCGACATTTTTGCTTCATCCGAAATAATCGAATTATCTAGTTTGTTTTCAAGCTGGATTAATGCCAAACGCAAAAAAATAGATTTCATCAAATTTCAACCTATTTTGGTGTGTTTTCAAGTATAAAAAAAGTTGGTTGACTGAGTCAACTGAGTTACTTTGATCTACACGGAGTGAAATTTTGAGCTATTTTTCGTCGCGCGCGACGTTGTCGCTCTATGTCTATTTGAACGGGTACATAATGAATCAATAAAGCTTTTTCGATGCCTACTAGTGTTTACATAGGCAAAAGTATGGCAATCAGGGAATAACCTTAAGGGCGGTGGCAACGCTCATCGGATGCGATTTTATCGGACGTAATTTATATGGGATTTGACAGATAACGTCGGACGTGCGATTTCGTCGTCCGACGTTATCTGTCAAATCCCATATAAATCTCGTCCGACAAAATCGCATCCGATTAGCGTTGCCACCGCCCTAAGGTGTCGAAACTACCCCCAGTTTCCCTCCACGAAATTTCCTTGGCAACATCAAGCGGATGAGAAAAATATTCCAGAAATACTTGGCGAACAGTCCCAATTTGTTAGAAGTGTTAGTTTTGTCGTGAATTTACGATAAGGAATCTTTTCGTAGAAATGCTTGTGTTGGACTTTTTTGGATTTTATAAAACATTTCAAAACTTACCTTGTTTATGATTTTGATAGCCACTGTGTCGGCTGATGCTTTCTCAACAGCTTTATAAACTTTCCCAAAAGAACCTTCTCCAATGAGATCGCTAAGCACATATTTATCCATGTTTGGCTGTATTTCTGGTGTGTTATTTAAATAACGATGTAATTTGTTTTTCGGATTGCTGATTCCAAATCGCAATGTTCACAACAGCATAAAAAAGTACTCACCAAGGATTCTGTAGGAAAGGTGGGTATTAGCGAAAATCGGTTAGGCCATCTTGGATGACTTTCGATAGCAGAGAGCACTGGAAAAATCATCGGACCCTAAAACCAAGGTGTATGTATTTAGAAGGATGACTTTTAAGGTCTCGCTACACGACCCGAAAACTCGAGATGAAAACTCAAACATCTAAATTCTTTTCATCTAAAAGTTTTCGGGTTGATTAGCCGCGTTTCGTGTATCAACGTGCACACAAAACCACTGTCATATGAAGAAAGCGAAAACTTGTGAACAAATTTCACCAAATTGATATACAGTGAACCCTCTCTTATTTGACACCTCTCCAATTTGAGAAACCTCTCTTATTTGAACATTTTTCACAGTCCCTTGATTGTCAGTACATTTTTGTCCCTCTTATTTGGAAAACCTCTGAAATTTGTATCCCTCTTATTTGTGTATGGTGTTGCCATGGTTATTGAAAGATGTATGCTCAAATTGGCGATTCTGTTCGCAGTTTCCTATAGCAACAGTAAAGGCTACCTACTAAATGTTCTGTTTCTTTCTAGTTTGTATGGACCTTTCATTCACTTTCAAACTCTGTAATTTGAAAACCCCTCTTATTCGACAGTCCCATCGCCTCTCAAATAAGAGAGAATTGACTGTAGATACTCTTTTAATGTGTAAAGAGTGATTGACTGCCAGGTTATTCACGTGACAACACAGTTGTTTAGTTGTGATAATGCTCTTCTTTTTCCTTTTCACACCTACAATACGGCCATCCGGAATCGATTCCGACCAGTGGGTGCAGCGGATGCGCTGGGTCGGAGTTGGAATCAAATCCGACCCGCGGGTACAACGAGTGCCGGTCGACCCGACTGATGAGTAGGTGCAAGAAAGCATAAACGACTCCGACCCGTTGGTGCTACGAGTTCGGGTCGGGTCGGACCAAAAGGGGTTTATTCCGACTCGTGGGAACAACGATTTCGGGTCGACCCGACTGATGTATAGATGCGAGAAAGCATAAGCGACTCTGTCCCGTTGGTGCAGCGAGTTTGGGTCGGGTCGAGTCAGCGAGTTCGGGTCAGGTACGTTCAATACCCGACCGGAACTCGCTGCACCAACGGGACGGAGTCGCTTATGCTTTCTCGCACCTACTGATCTTTCGGGTGGGCCCGATCGCTGCACCATCGGGTCTAACTGAACCTGCCTTGGCCCGACCCGACTCGAACTCATTGCACCAACGGGTTGGAGTCGCTTATGCTTTCTCGCACCTACCGGAGTTGTTGCACCCACTGAACCTACGTGTACCGTTCGGGTCGCCCCGAACGACTCCGGGTCGCTTACAGATAGCTCCGACCTGATAGGTTCGGGTCGACACGCCCATCACTACTCTGAACAACTTCACCTTGTCTTATTAACCTTTGTTTCTATGACCAAAAATACACCCTCATCTTTATGACCACCTACCCGGGTAGTAATACATTTTATAAGGGAATTTGTAATTGTATTGGTCAAAAAATTTCTTGTTTAACTTATTCTATGCAGCTATAATAACAATACTTCTTTTCATGTTATAAATTTATGAAGTATGGCTTTCAGTTACATAAATTGAATGCAAAGCAATTAGTTCAACTGACACTAATACACCGCCATGTCTTCCCGACTGTCGGGGCAATCATTTATTCTATGTGACTTTAGAAGACTATTAAGAGCTAGAAAACTTTTGGAATAGATTCTATAAATATAACTACATGCATTGCTATACATATCATTACAAAATTAGCGACTAATTCAAACCAAGATCCTTTATTGTATGTATTACCTACCCGGGTAGGTGGTTATAGAAGTAAGGGGTAAAAGTTGATTTTATTTTTTAAAGCACATTTAAAAATATTGAAAAATTCTGAATTTTTGACCAATTTTTTAAAACATGTCACTCTAGGCATTCTAATTTTTTTGGATCGATTCGATAATCCAGTAAAAAGTTATAATAAAAATAATAAGCAAAACATACCCGGGTAGGTGGTTATAGAAATGAAGGTTAAAACATCTTGCCTAAAACCAAGGAGGAATATAGACGAGGTGTCTCCTTAGCGTTCGGCATGTGGCCATTTTGATATATGGTTTGACAACAGCCGTCGATATTTGTTTACAAACAACAGCCCAAGGTGGAATGTATAATGAGGTGTAGTTATAGCGCTTTTGGCGATCCCCCCCTGGGCTACGGGGCTTTTGACTGATGGTTTTCCGCTTGTATATGTATTGATGGATTGTTTACGTTTTGCATGGTCAATATTTGGTGGAGATCAATTTGGGTGAATATTTTAGTTTATTAGAACACAGCCCGTGATTTAAAATGGAAATTTTCTTTCGAGAACTTGAAGCGTTCGCCAAACGCGGAAAACTAACTGTCAGTTTTCTTCGTCGATTCTTCTTCCACCTAGCTGTCAAAACGGGCTTATAACTTGACTTGATATCTTTACGGTCCTTGTGTAAGTCGAATATCTATGAATATAAAGTTTATAACCGAAGTTGAAGAGTTGGAATTTATGATATCGTGGGAGGTAAAAGGGTAAAAGTAAGGCTCAGCCCTCTACGTTAGGCAGCGGTCAGAACCTCGCCGCATGCGATTTTGCCGCAAGCTTTTGTATGGGATTTGACGTTAATGACAGCACTTGCGAATCTGCCGCATGCCGCGATGCGGCAAAATCAAAATCATTTGATATTGCCGCATCGCCACATGCAATTTTATTTCAGATGTCAAATGTCTAAAATCATATCAAATAATGATTATCTTTATAAAGAAACAACAAAATATCATTATAATACCTTGCATAGCTAGAAAATCGAGAAAACTCTCTTCTTGTCGCATGCGGCGAAGTTCTGACCGCTGCCTTACATAGGAGAAGCGTTAAGGCGAAAAGCCATGAGAATGACAAAATGCTGACAAATTTTTCAAAACGTGAGCTTTTGTCACTGTTTTTGAGCTTTTGTCAACATTTTGTAACCTGTAGCAGCCACCCAAATGACAATCTAGCCTACTCTCACTATGGCGAGCTCAATGACAGCTGCTTCAACCCATACTGAGAGGCTATCATCGTTTCCTCCTGCGTACTGAGCAAGCTTGTTTTTTCCCCTCGCTGAGGCGAGATGATTTTGTTTGTATGGTGAGCAAATCTATCGCCGATGATTGCTCTAATGAGATGATCAAGCAACAGCCGCTCACATGATGAAATCATGATGAGGTCGGATTTTGGAGTGAGTAAAAACATTTCCTCCTCATCGAGCCGCCATTGTGTTATGGTTTGAGGAGAACATTGGATCATCAACGAATTGTTTACATTTGTAAAACGTGCATTCAGTGTCCGCGGGCTACATTTATCGATTCTTTTGTTGAAAGAGCATATCAAATATCCCGAATCCGTTAAATTATAGTGAAATACTGCACATGACACACGATGCGTTGAAGGAAACGTAAAACCATGTGTGGGAAGATGATGAATAACTGCCCGGGCCAATCATTCAAGTACTGCCGCTAGGTAAGTGTGAAATATCAAACGAAGTGTTGTTGACTACAATTGAATAACTTTTATAACACAGAGGACAATAAATGTTCCACTATCGGCAGGTTGAAGTGATAAACAACAAATGAAGCAGCGCTAGAAGATGAAGATGATGATACCCAGTTATGCTAAGGCCAATATCCGCTTGAAGACTCCCATAGTGAAAAGGAAGTGCATACGGATCTTGAATACGTAGATAGACTGCGAATCGAATCGTAGTCGAGCCAAATGCTCACATCATGGTAGCAGATATGAACTGTAATTAAGCAATGTTCGACCTCGCGTGTCCATTGATGATAGAACTTAACTATATTGAAGAAAACAATTCAGGATTACATGTTGGACCATCATCGCTGTTTTTGAGGCGCAAATATGTATCAAACGTGAGTATCTCTTATTACACAGTATTACTCAATGATATAGTATTAGGAAACTATAAATACATATTGGTTGGTGTATGTGCACTTGTTATTTATTTGTAGGTCTTGGATGTATGAATACGTGCATCGTGCTATCAGGTCCATGCTCCGCAGCAAGGACTGACTATTCGGCTACGTGATACGGAATAAGTCTCGAAATCTGTGCTGTCCGGCATGTCCGGCTGCGTATTTGACGTTACGCCAAATAGAAGACTCGAGATTAGAACTGCCCGCAGTGCAAGTGACAGCGATTTGCGAGGGCGCGCGAGGGCTCGCACGCCATACAAGTTCACAGCTCCAGAGCCCTCGCATGAAAGAGCTTGCGAGCCTTGGCAGTTTTTTGACATGTCATATGAGCGAGACAGCTGTATGCCCTGTGTATGGATATCTCTTTCTGGCAAGAAAAAAAGCTCCGGACAAAATTTAAATGGCCAAAATTTTTGACCACACCCTCTCTCTCTCCCGGTTTCTTCCCCCTGTCCTCTCTTCTTTTAGGTCCCTAATTCTTATTTGCGCGCCGCTCGCTTGTGTGCGATAGATCATCAGCTGATACTGGTGTATGGTTGGGTTGTAGTTGTATCTCTGAATTGGCGATTGGTACATATATATGTAGTGTATTTGGTTTTACCTCGTCAAGGTCACGACGATGCGAGAACCGATCGATTCTGGTGTTGAAGCATTATTTGTGCTTTGCTGGTGGTTGCCGTTCCGTGCCGTTTCTGATGTGGCCATTTGATCGCCATGTCGATCAACGGGTATGAAGCCAATTTCAAACGAGCGAAGGTGAAGGACTAGTTCCGTACCGGAAAATTGATTTTTTTATCGTGTGTGATACTCCAATACTGATCTCGACCCGATGTAAGCTGGTTTTGACGGCCATATGAGATAATGTATTCATGTTTTAAAAAATGTCGCAATTTTTTCTTTCCTGATTTTCCCGTAAATTGACCCACAATTCAATACTATTTGACTATTTTAATTGATTCCTCATACAACGCATGGAAAGAGGTAAACTGGCTTCGCCAATTCATTTATCACCGCTCTCAACAATTCATCACCCGAACCACCCATAACCTCATCATTCCATCCACATGCAACGACTTTAACAGCAAAGTTCTCAATCGAAGCTTCTACAAACTGCTTCTTTCCATTTTCCTTTTTCTTCTTCTTCTATTTGTCGCATCCATCTACCTGGTCATGCCAGCCAATGCAAGTTTTACCGTCTTTTTTAGTACCACACACCGGGCTGGTCAGTCCTTACAACGAAGGGACAGTCCATATGAGGCTTGAATCTATGACGGGCAGGATATTATCATCCTTTGCCCATATACCTTTCCTTCCGTGTCCACACAACAACAATAAAAAATGAGCCACAAAATTACACATAAACATCGTTCATAAAGCGACGTACATAAGGAAGAAGAAAAAGAAAGCCACATACAAAAACACACGCGGGAGGGGGGGGGGGGAGAGAGAGAACGGCCACTCCCGGTTCCGTGTCAAGATCCTCACTGAGGGTATCACACGCCGACAGCGCCTCTATCAACGGTGAGCCCTCAGGATCGGGCCGTGATCTGTGCACATCATTTTGAACGTGTAAGCAACTGATAATAAAACGTTAGAAACGGACTCTCTCATCCACAGGTACCATCTCCTACCATATGTTACACATTCTTTGACACACCATGAACAGCTTCCTTTTGTCTGTCCTTGCGAACGACTATGGACTGGATGGTTCAGTACCAGGGGTATGACATGGTCTAACCATCGCGGACAGGCGAGTATGGTGCGCTACAAGCTACCAGATGCACCAAGTTAATCCAATGTAATGATAGACTAGCAGTATCCTTGCTGTTGGGGTTTGTAAAACACAAGACGAGGCAAAGCGACATGCGCAATCGAAATGCAGTCCGCAAAAATCCAGACAAAATCAACTAGTGAACGTGCATAGGAACCTTCTTAAAAACTAAATATATGTCATCATGTTTATTCCCCCTTTAAAAATGCGTAGTGATTTATGAGAATTTGAACTATATATAGTTTTATTTAACTTAAATGTTGTGTAAAACCCGCACCTTGAGTTGCAATTTTACTTGCGAGCGGGGGGTGGGTTCCATTTTTGGGGCCCCACGCGGCCGCTTATTTTGCTTAACGCTTATTTCGCCCCTTCACACACACGCGCATTTCAAAACACTCAGTTTAAAATTAGGCATATCGATTTATGCCTTAAAGCGCACTTAAGTTTAATCTTAACATCGTTAACATCGTATTTCCAATTAACACAATAACACTATTAACGCGATTTCGTGTAGATGTGCGGAAGTTCTGCCTTTCCGGGGTTATTCAGTGGCATGTTGGTGAAGTCTTTTTAGGCCGTCCACAAGAACAGAGGAGGCGTAGTAGGCCCAAACTGAGGTGGCAAGATGGCATGGAGGGGTCCGCCACTAAGGCCGGGATAACGGACTGGCAGACGAAGGCGCGAGACTGTGGTTTCGGACACTCCTGAGGCAGGCCAAGACCACAAAGCGGTTGTAGCGCCGGATAAGTAAGTAAGTTGTTGGTGCCTTCAGCGAGCGGCCGTCGACCTGAGGGAATATAAAACATTTGTGTTAGAGGGCAGATAAAACAACAGACCTAAATGTAGCGATAGTGCATTTAGAAGGAACTCACTTGTGGGATTTTTTCACCTGCCAGAAAATTTGACCGCAACCAGTAGTGCGGGCGGTTCGGTCCTGTTGCTGCTGCAGCTATTATGAGGCAGAGGATAATGATCTGACGATAATGAACGAGCGCGCTCGACACCGTCCGGCGGCACAATCGGTGCACCCGGTGACAGTTGGGCCTCTAGCGTGTTGTGCTGGTAGAGCTCGCCTCGTTGCCGTACAGCTGCCGGGGGATCTTTTAGAACGGTTCCTCGTAAGCCCACGTTCCAGGATAGAGGAAAATTGGCTGCAAAAAAAGGAACAAACACCATAATTAGCATCCTAGGCTAGCTCGCCAAACAATGTTCTTCTTCTTTCATGGTCCGCTTACAACTTACCGAATCATAACGCAACGCACAGTCGCAAACACCTACAGCATGCCCATATCGTTTCTGCATTATATCTGCAAGTTAAAAGAGGCCATATTCTATTAAAATAGTGTTTCTTTATCACGATTATCGAAGGATAACACTTACCCGCTGTCTTGTGCTGTGTTGTTCATCACACCACTTTCCTACGCTGGTACATGCGCGTACCGCTGCCGATGGAGCCAGCACGCATTGGGCAGGACTTCTACCACTTTCTTTTGCTAAAATGGCACTTACTTACGTAAATTAAAACTTAAT
>NC_054082.1:60137736-60224628 GCF_017562075.2 Anopheles merus | reverse complement strand
GCCCAATTAATTTGAACTTTATATTTATTTAATTTAAACAACACCTGGAATAAATTTTCTTTGCATTCACTTATGGTACTTCCACCAATTAGAATATCATCTAAATAAGGAATAGCTTTTGTCCCGAGTAGTATTTGATCTATTATAGATTGAAATACAGACGGCGCTGAACTTATACCAAAAGGCATTCTTGTGTATTTGAACAATCCTCGATGGGTATTTACGGTACATAACTCTTGCGCTGAGTTGGACAAACGTACCTGTAGGTAAGCCCCGGTTAAATCGATTTTGCAAAAATAAATAAAATTCGACAAATTGGCTAGTATGTCATCAATAGCCGGCAACGGATAATGTTCCGTGGAAATAAATCGATTCAATGTAGCTTTCCCATCTAAACAAATTCGAATTGTTCCATCTTTTTTTGGTGTTATTACTATAGGACTAGCCCATGTGGACGTACGTACTGGGACTAAGATTCCGCTTTCCACCATGCTATCTATTTTCTTTTCTACTTTTTCACGAAATTTGAACGGTACAGTGTATGGTTTATGAAATATGGGTACAGCATCTTGCTTAAGGATTATATCCGCTGTAAACCCTTCAATTGCCTGACTGGCATCCCCCGTAATTACGTATGGGTATTTGTGTTGAATTTCAGACTTAAAATTGTGTTGAATAGCATCAATAGACGAAAAATTGAGACTTACCAGTTTTCTCCATTCTGGCATGATTATATCTAAACTTGAGCGACCGAGGAGTGGTGTAAGCACCTTATTTTTTTCTGGTTCTAGAACAAAAATATTTAGCCAAACGAAATTGCCATACCTGTTCCTCACTTGTACTAGTAGCTCTCCTTTCGGACGAATAGTTTGCCCTGACACCGTTTGAAACACCTTTGTCGTCTTCCGCAACTGCACGTGAGAGAGTTTCTCCTCGTACGTCTCTCTCGATATCACCGATTCGCACGCGCCGGTGTCTACCTCGAAACACACCATCACACCTTCAATTTGCAGCTCCATTGTCGCTGGTATATCTGTGCGCGTTGAACTCGCACCGCTGGCACTGCAAATCGTACCGGTGAACTTCACGTTCTGGCACGTTGTTGGTTTCGATGTATCGTCAGCATCTTTCAACTGGTTCAGGTTCATCTGCTCCGTAGCGTCCACGAGCTCAGCCACTCGATTTTTTTTTTTTTTTGACCGACACAACGATGACACATGACCAACCTTTCCGCATGCGTAACACGTCCATTGTTTGGCAGGACAAGATTCTGGGTTGTGAGCCCTACCACATCGAAAACAGTTTTTGTCGCGTTCCGATGAAGGCTTAGATCCCGCATGCGTTGTCCCTTTTCTATTCTGTTTAGCTGGCATTTTCTCTGACGGCTTCCAAGCTGTGCGTGGCTTTAGCGTTGCCAGTTTTGATGCTCCCTGCATCTCTTTACACTCGTGCTCCGCCGCTTCCCAGCTTCTGCCAATCTCACACGCTTTTTCGAAGGTGAGACCTTCTTCGGTAAGGAGTTTAGTGCGCAACCCGGAGTTATGCACCCCTGCTACGAATTGATCGCGTAGCGCTTGTTGCAAAAACGTTCCAAAATCACAAGATTGTGAGGACGCTTTTAGTTCGATAATAAACTCTGTTATTGTTTGACCTATCGCTTGTTCGCATTTGCGATACTTGTATCGCTCTGCCACCACGTTAACTTTTGGGGCTAAGTGCTGTTTCAACAGTTTGATCAGGTCCTTATACGATTTAGAACACGGATCATCTGGCGAACATATTCGTGATGCCATGGAATATAATGATGGACCCGCCATTGTAACCAGCATTGGCACTTTTTTACCTTCTTCTACGTCGTTTACGATGAAGAACTGCTTCAGGCGATTTTCATATTCGTCGAAATTTTCACCAACGACGAACGGTTCCATGTGGCCAAACATTGACATTGCCATTTTTATATGCCCTAAGCCTGACGTTGACGGCTTTGGCTCTTCCCCGTCGGGCATCCTAAGTTGCCTCTGCACACTAACACAGCACTACACCGCACTAATCTCAGACACGAGATCGACTGACTGACCGACTGATAACGATTTGATCCGACGTTGATCAAAACGCACGACTGATTAGAGAGAGGTTTCACAAGTTTACCTTATATCCTCGTCGCCAAAACTGTGTTGTGTTTAAATGTGTTTCTTCGACGTACTGTCGGGGAATGAATCTCGAGATGAGGATTGAGCCCCTTTTATACTAATTCTAACAATAGCCAAAAACAGTCTGCACTCACATTACTATTCTAACTTATACTAATATAGTTCATATCGTATTAGTAGTAGTTCACTAAATAACAGTATGTATAATACGTTGTGGGCAAGCTCACTACACAACTTCTTTACTTAGAGAAAACTGATTGTTTGTTAAAATAACCGAAATACGGAAAATAAATCAAGGAGCTATACGTAAACACGTCTGACTATGCCGATTTGACAGCTGGACTTTTCAAACCGTCATGGGTTCAAGTCCCGAATAGACCGTGCCCCCATACGTAGGACTGACTAACCTGCTATGGTAACAATAAGTCACTGAAAGCCAAGCTCACTTCACTAGTGGGTACAGGCAGGCCTTGACCGACATCGGTTGTTTTGCCAAAGAAGAAGATAAGAAGATCCTCGAAGATGGCATGTAGCATGTGTTTTAGTTTTTGTTTGCTGGCGGCTTCTCACAGTCGGACTCATATTTTCCTATATATTTTCGCCAATTTTCTCACTTAGAGGCTTTCTGTAAAATTTTGAAACCATATATACCACTCAGAATACCACTTTCTTCACTTATTTTTTGAGAGTACTCTTGACTTCTGAAAAAATCAGGCCGATATCTTAACACTTTCTTATGCGTGATATTCTACAACGGATGGCAATCAATCAAAGTTTTTTTTAACAGAATATGATTTTCATTTTAAATTGCTTATCGGTTACTTACTACAATACCTGGGAATGAGAATGATCAGAGGATTGGATATCCATCAGCATTTTACACGAAGAGCTTAAAGTGTAATACGATGTGAACCTTTATTTCCACTTTTTATTTACGCGACGAGACACACTATAAGACGAGCCAAATCTAGTGATGGGTCAAGTAGCACAGTGCTACCACGCACGCATAGCACATCAATATGTGCGAGCACACTTGCTCACTAAACAAAATTGTGGTACCTTTTTTGTGCAATCACACAATTTTGTGGAACCGCACGATTTTGTGCAACACCACATAAGTTTTTACGGCGGCTAATAACGCCTTTACGATGCCCGATTGGCTAGGTAAACCCTGTAATCTTCTTCTATGTATAAAAAAATCTAGTGTCACGGTGTTTGTGGCGAGCAACCTCCGAAACGGCTAGATCATTTTCAACGAAACTTTGCGCACACCTTATGGTGGTATGAGAATAGGTTTTAAGACATAAAAATCGTTCAAATATTACACTAAAATTAATTTAATCATGATTTTCTAATTCCCATACAAAGAGCAGGATTGTTGTTGTGTTGTATGCAGCACTTTGACACTTAGTGTAAGGTGGCTGGCGGTGTATACTCGATGATCGGATCCTGAGATCCCCTATCGACGACGGGCACGATACAAATATCCCAAGTAAAAAAGTAATAATGGAATATTTTAGTTTTTTTTCTGAGTAACTCAGTATGTCGGGCCAGCTAGTGATATTATATAAGATTAAAACTAATAAGAGGGGTGGTCCCGTGGTACAGTCGTAAACTCGAACGACTCAATAACATGCCCGTCATGGGTTCAAGCCTACAACCGTCTCCCCGTAGCATGGACTGACTATACGGCTGCGTGATAATGGATAAACTCTCGAAAGCCTCTATGAGCCGGCAAGACCGCATAGGACGTTACGCCAAATAGAAGAAGAAAAAGATTAAAACTTACAATAACAGCAGTAACAAGATCTTTAATGTCATCGATTCGATGGAACTGATTTCATTTGGCCAAAGTGAATAAAATTTTGTATTTTATATTCAAAATCATAATATTTTAACAATTTTAAACATCAGAAGAAAACAATAACGGGTTATAAGAAAACTGTGCGTAGTATTCTGTTAATATGCAGCACATTTTTCGTACGTAGCCCAACAATTAAGCTCAATTAAAAAAGGATATCACAAAAACTGTCGGCAGAACCAAACCGACGTAGCACGAGAATATAGAACCGCACATTCAATGTGGTAACACACTTACTACAGTTGCGCAAAACTGTGCGCACACAAAATTGTGCTCTAGGTCAAAACTGTGCTCTGCCACAAAATTGTGCTCTGCCACTATATTGTGGTCTATCACAAAATGGTGCTCTACCACAAAATTGTGCTCTACCGCAAAATTTCTTGCGCACAAAATTGCGTCATAACACAAAATAGTGCGCGCACAAAATTGTGCTCTAGCACAGAATAGTGCGCGCACAAAATTGTGCGGTACCACAAAATTGTGCTGTTGCACAAAATCGTGTGGTTGCTCACGGTCTCGCGCCTTCGTCTTCCAGTCCGTTATCCCGGCCTTAATGGCGGATGCCTCCACGCCATCTTGCCACCTCAATTTGGGCCTAACACGCCTCCTCTGTCCTTGTGGACGGCCTAAAAAGACTTTACGGGCTGGGTCGTCCGTTTCCATGCGTACAACATGGCCACCGGAGCCTGGCGAGCTTGATACGCTGTACGACAGTGAGGTCGCCGTACATCTCGTATAGCTCGTCATTATAGCGGCTCCTCCATTGTCCTTCCACACATACGGGTCCAATTATCCTTCTGAGCATCTTCCTCTCGAACGCGGCTAAGAGGGTTTCGTCAGATTTGGACAGTGTCCATGTCTCAGAGGCGTATGTGAGTACTGGTACTATATAGGTACTATATAGTCCCAGCTTCGTCCGTCGCGACAGGTTCTTTGAGGTGAACTGCTTTTTCAGGCTGTAGAATGACCGGTTGGCAGCCAGCATCCTTGCGCGCAACTCAGCTTCCATGCTATTGTCGTTGCTGACCTTTGACCTAAGATAGGTGAATTCTGGGACGACTTCAAAAGTACGTTTACCTATCTGTACATCACGCCTACGTAGATTCTGATTATTTATTGGTAGGCCCGCTGATGTTGCCACCATCAGTTTATTCTTTGCCTCGTTTATCTGCAATCCTAGGATCTCTGCCGCCTGCTCGATCCCTTGGTAGGCTTCTGCTACATAGGAGAGCCGCAAACCAATGATGTCTATATCATCAGCGTATGCCAGGATCTGGGTTGACTTATAGAAGATGGTTCCCGTAGTCTCCACCCTCGAGTCGCGGATGGCCCTCTCTAGCGCCAAGTTGAATAGGAGACAGGCAAGCCCGTCCCCCTGGCGCAGACCTTTGGTGGTAGCAAAAGGTCCTGAGAGTTTTCCATCACCTGGCATGTGACGTTGGTCATAGTCATTCTAACTAGCCTTATCAGTTTGGCCGGGATTCCAAAAGAGCTCATAGCGTCGTACAGTTTTACCCTGGCTATGCTATTGTATGCGGCTTTGAAGACTATGAAGAGATGGTATGTGTCGTGTCTGTATTCAGCCATCTTCTCCAAGATCTGCCGTATGGTGAAGATCTGATCAGTGGTTGATTTTCCGTTTTGGAATCCTCTTTGATAGCTTCCAACTATCTCTTCGACGTGCGGGACAAGGCGATCCTGAAGGATCAGGGAGAATATTTTATAGGCGGTATTCAACACCGTAATACCCCTATAGTTGTTGCAGTCCAACCTACCTCCCTTCTTGTATACGGGGTAGATGATGCCGAGATTCCAATCACAAGGCATCGATTCGCTATCCCACACCTCAGTAACAATTTGATGAATCTCGTTTCCTAGTCGTGCATCTCCATTCTTGACCAGTTCAGCTGAAATTCTGTCAGTTCCGGGTGCCTTGTTATTTTTCAGCCGACGGATAGCCTTTCGTGTTTCTTCTATGCTAGGTGGCATTAGCATGACACATTCTGCTAGTGGCGCTTCTAGCTGTTCGTTTAGCTGGTCGTTGAGTAATTCATCAAAGTACTGAGCCCACCGCGAGAGGACCTCTGGCTGGTTACTAACCAGATCTCCATCCTTGTTGCGACAGCAGGTAACCTTAGGTACAACGTTGTTTCGGTGACCTGCTATCGCTTGGTAAAACTTTCGTGTCGGTCCGTACGCCTCTCTGGTTTGCTCGAGTTCCCGCATGTTTTGCTCTTCCAAAGCATGCTTCTTGGAGCGGTGAACTCGTTTCTCTTCGCGTCTGAGCTGTGAGTATTCCTCTGCGCATGCCTGCGTTCTATGCCGTTGCTGCATTGCTCGGTATGCAGTATTCTTACGTTCGGTCACTTGTCTGCATCGTCGAACCAGCCAGATTTGGTGTTGCCACGACGTGGTGGGAGTATATTTCTTGCACAGTTTATTATTTTTGTTTTTAGAGCGTTCCACCTCTCGCTCGTAGTTTCATAACTATTTTCTGGTAGTAGAGACTCGTCTAAAGCGGCTTTGAATTCCTGTTGGACAGTAATGTCCCTTAGAGAGTCCGTGTTGAGCCGAGGCTGCGTGTTTTCTCCGCCCCCATTGGTGCGGGGGCGGGCGATTCTACAAAGTATCACTAAGCCAACCAAGTAGTGATCGGAATCGATATTGGCTCCTCGATATGTTCTGACATTTAACAGGCTCGACTGTCGTCGGCGGCTTATTAACACGTGGTCGATCTGGTTGAAGGATTCTCCACGCGGGTGCGCCCACGTCATTTTAGGATACCCTCAGCGCAAATTTGGTACTTCCTACAACCAGATTGTTCGCTGCGGCGAACTGGACTACTACCATTATCGTTACTGTGCTCATGCAGACTGTGACAGCCAGTGTATTGGTGGTACATTGGCTCCCTACCGACTTTTGCGTTGAAGTCCCCCAGGATGATAATGAGGTCATGCCTGGGGCACGCATCTATGGTTCTAGCGAGGCGGCCGTAAAAAAGGTCCTTCTCCTCTTCCTCTTTCTCTTCGGTAGGGGCGTGAACGTTTCTTCTTCTTCTTCTTTGGCTCAACAACCGATGCCGGGCAAGGCCTGCCAACACACTTGTGGGATTGGCTTTCAGTGACTTATTGATTTCCCCCCATAGCAGGATAGTCAGTCCTACGTATGGCGGCACGGTCTATTTGGGGATTGAACCCATGACGGGCATGTTGTTAAGTCGTACGAGTTGACGACTGTACCATGAGACCGGCCACGTTTATAAGGCTTATATTAAAGAATTTGCCTCGCATGCGCAGGGTGCATAGCCTATCGTTTATAGCCTTGAAATCCATGATTGCGGGTTTCAACCGGGGACCTACGGCGAAACCCGTTCCGAGCACGCGGTGGCGGTCGTGGCGGCTGTAGTATATGTCGTAGCAATGCTTACCACGCCTGTTCTGCACACCGTTCCCTAGCCACCGAATCTCTTGTAGTGCTACGAGGTCCATGCTCAGTGTGGCTAGGGCGTCATCAAGTTGTTTCAAGGCTCCGGCTTTGCTAAGAGTGCGTACGTTCCATGAGCCCATTTTAATCGTTGTCCGGGGGCACTTATGGGTCGGTATCCATAAGTCCATTTCGTATCCTTCTGTTGCTTTCTGTAGTCAGTTGTTCCGTGAGACTGGGTGGGCCCCGCGCCCACGTGGCCGTTTTATATAGCGTCGGATTGCCCCCCCGACGTTCAGGCACTCAGTTTCCCGGGATACCCACCCTCCTCCTGGTTCGCCATATGGCACCATCCGCCCAAGGGGTTGGATCTAGCCCGTGTACCCAAGCTACGATATATGGAGGCACATGTTACCACTCTGCACGACGATAACATGTTGGAATAGGAGTTGGATGGGAGAGCCTGTGTTATCACTCGGAGGGCTTCGGATCCCATCCCATTACAGAGAAAAAGCTAGTCCTAGAACCTGGAAAACTTTCGTAGCTAATCGAGTAGCTGAAATATAAGATCTAACTCATGGCTTCCAATGGCAACATGTTTCTGGCAAGGAAAACCCAGCTGATATGATATCTAGAGGAGTAGCGGTGAATGAATTCCTCGGTAGCGATCTATGGCGGCATGGTCCCTCCTGGCTTCGTGAACCCAAAGAATCTTGGCCCTTGCAAACCACGGATAACAACCTCATCGTAGAGGACGAATTAAAGGTATCTGTCCTGACAACTCAAGTGACTGAAATAAATCCAATATTTCAACGTTTTTCTGCACTACAACCATTACTTCGCATTTTTGGCTTCTGTTTGCGATTCATAAACAACACTCGCAAATCAAATAAAAGAATATCGCTAATTTTTTTACTGGTAAAGGAGATACAATATGCTAAACGAGCCCTATGCAAAATGGTACATGCTACTGAATTCTCTGTTGAACTACAAGCCTTAAAAAGAAATGAAGGGTTTGCTAAGGTTTCTTCTATTCGACTTCTTAATCCATTTATTGACAACGATGGATTAATACGCGTTGGTGGCCGGTTGCGCCATTCTGATCTGAGCCACGATGCTAAGTATCCCATCCTCATGCCAGCTTTCCATCCTTTCACTCGCCTTCTAATCATGTATCATCATCTGAAAACGATCCACGGCGGAGTGAGCATGACATTATCATATATTCGTGAAGAAATATGGCCATTGAACAGCATGAGAGCCGTTAGAAGTGTAACTCGTACTTGTTTTAATTGTGTAAGAGCTAATCCCATCCCAATAATTCAACCTATTGGTCAATTACCAATATCACGTGTAACAATAAATGAAGTTTTCTCCTGCGTTGGTGTGGATTATTGTGGTCCACTTTATTTGCGTCCATCTCATCACAAGGCTGCATCTCTAAAAGCATATGTATGCGTATTTGTTTGTATGAGCAACAAGGCTGTACATTTAGAACTCGCAGGGGACTTGAGTACCATCACCTTTCTGATGGCCTTGGATCGATTCGTATCACGACGAGGAAAACCGAAAAACATATACTCAGATAATGGTACCAATTTTATTGGTGCAAAGAATGCCTTGCATGAAATTTGTCAATTCCTTCATAAAGATGCTAATAAAATAACTAATCATTTGTCTAACGAAAACATTCAGTGGCATCTAATACCACCACGCGCTCCTAATTTCGGTGGACTTTGGGAAGCTGCAATTAAGGTAGCAAAAACTCATCTAGTTCGGCAGCTTGGCACAGCTCAACTTTCATACGAATCCATGTGTACTCTATTAATAAAAATTGAAGGATTTATGAATTCAAGACCACTATTACCACTCTCACAAGATCAAAATAATTTATCACCTTTAACACCATCACATCTTTTATTACTCAGAGATCCCCAGGCATTGCCTGCAGCCGATTTACAGCATATACCAACTAACCGACTATCCCACTATCAATTCATACAGAAGTTATCTCAAAACTTTTGGCATAGATGGACCAAGAGGTATTTAACATCATTGCATAATCAACGTAACATCAGCCGTAAACAACATAAACTTTCCATAGGCGACTTGGTAATAATGAAAGACGATCAACTACCTCCATTGAAGTGGCCTTTGGCACGCATTGTATCATTGCATTTAGGACCTGATGCTGTGGCACGAGTAGCTACCCTTCGGACCGCTTCTGGAATCATGAAAAGACCAGTCTCCAAGATATGAGCCTTAGAGTGCCACAACGAGGAATAAGTTTTGGGAATTGTTCCCAAAAGGTGGCCGGTATGTTCGTTCCCGATTGTAGCACATCCCTACCATTTTCCCAATTGTAGCCCATCACTACTTTCGCGGATCGCTACAAATTATTTGACGGGTAATAGATCGTTTTCTCATCACTCACACCATTAACAAACATGCATTATAAATAAAGCGGCAAAGCCAAATTCAACTCTCGTGTCATTCAAATCCTCTAGCAAGCAGGACGCTTCGCTCATCTCAAAAACAACTCCTTGGCACACACCAGTGGCAACTCCAAGCAAAACCACCCAGCTTGGTAACACAAAAAGCACCCAATTGGCTCGTTTCAGAGCCACCGATTCTTTATTGAGAACATCAAAAAAAAAAAAATACAAAACACAACGTAGGGTTCCGTACCAAACAATATATATATATAATACTATAATACTATATACTAATAATATAATGTAATACTCGTACGACTTATCGACATGCCCGTCATGGGTTCAAGCCCCAAATGGACCGTGCCGCCTTTCGTAGGACTGACTATCCTGCTATGGGGGGATCAATAAGTCACTGAAAACCAAACCCACAAGTAGTGTGGTACAGGCAGGCCTAGACCGGCAACGGTTGTTGAGCCAAAAAAGAAGAAGATATATATATATATATATATATATATATATATATATATATATATATATATATATATATATATATATATATATATATATATATATATATATATATATATATATATATATATATATATATATATATATATATATATATATATATATAACTCGTTATGCCCGGAGGAATAATGTAGCCTGTCGTGCACTCGATCGCTCTCTTTGCGTTCAATCTTCACCCAGCACGGTTCGATAATAAAGTGTGTTTAAAATAAATAAATTATAACGACTCATAATTGGCGCAGCCGGTAGTAGTCTGGTGTTAGTAAGATTAAAAAACAGTGCAAGTGTAGAGAATCGAAAATCTCACAATAAGAGTATCCGGAATTCGTTCCGTCCCATAGCGATCTTTAAAGCTACGGCGATTTGCGATACCGCCGTTTCTTATCACCCGGACGTTAACGACCTCACACACACAAGCGAACGGAACGGTAAGGTAAGCTTTTAACAGAACGTGTTAAGCGCTAACAAAAGTGAACAAAGAGCCGGGCAATTAACCTGTCCGCTCCTAATGTGGAGAAGCAATTCTTAAATAACTATTTCAGATAATTCAACGGAAGAATTATCGCAAAGTTCATTAACTTTCGATCCTATTTCTATCGATATCGACATCGAAAATCTTTCATTGGAAAGCAAAATGGCGAATGAAGCGTATCTCACGGAACAGATTAAAAATCTTTCTATTGTGATAAACCATATGGCGGAAAAAATAACCCAGCACGAAGAACGTTTAAATAACACGGTTCATGTGCGCGAACAAAGAGTAGAAATTGAAACTCAACCAACAGCGTCAACTGATTTCGGAAGTATGTTTTAAATACCCGATCCCATAAAAATGTTAACATCATTTAACGGGAATAAAAAACAATTAACGTGTTGGATAAATACAGCTGAGGAAACATTAAAAATATTTGTAAGTATTGTGCCACCAAATACTTTTCGAATTTATTTCACTGCAGTACTCAATAAAATAGAAGGTCATGCAAAAGACGTATTGTGTGTCAATGGCACTCCTTCTAATTTTAGTGAGGTTAAAGCTAATTTAATAGACGCCCTAGGAGACAAAAAAGAATTGTCATCTTATAATTGTCAATTATGGCATAACCGCATGGAAGGAAGTGTTGAAGAATATTATAGAAAAACTAAACAGATAGTGTACAATATAAAATCTAGTGCTAAACAAAATGCAAAATACAGCGCTCAATGCGACGTAATTAATGATTTTATAGATGAGTATAGTTTAGCAGCATACATAAGCGGATTACGCAAGCCTTATTTTGGCTATGCACAAGCCGCTCGTCCAAAAAGCATCGAGGAAGCGCATGCTTTCTTGTGCACATTCACGTCTAACGAAAACAATAGAAACTTCAATACAGGAACTGGGTCGTTTAAGGCAAATAATTTTTCAAACGATAAAATAACCAAAACACAATCATTAGCTATCAACAAACCTAATTCATATAAAATAGAACCAAGGAATAGTAAAATAGAACCGATGGAAGTCGAAACTACTAAGAGCAGGTTGACGTGAAATAATGCTTCTCTTTATAACAATGAGATTGTTACCAATTCGGAAGATGACGAATTATTGGTAAATTTTTGGGAGGTACAAGGGAACCTCATGAAAAAATAGTAAATTATATTCCTTACATAGAATGCAAAAATTTAAAATCTGGCATTATCATAAAATTGCTTATTGACTCGGGAGCAAATAAAAATCCCCTGAGGCCCGGAATAATCGAAACTAATATGAAAACTAAATCATCCCAGATATACAATATAAATGATTCTATTATCATAGAGAAAGAAGGAAAAGCAAATCTTATAGGGTTTGGCCTACCCCTGCAAAATTACCATGAAATTAAATTTCATAAATTTTTTGATGGACTAATTGGAGCTGAGTTCATGGCACAAACTAAAGCTAAATTGGATTTTGAAAACGAGACAGTTTCTTTCGAAAACATTACTGTACCGTTCGTAAAATATCATCCCTTAGACTATGTTTACCATCATATCATAACCATTAGTACTTTAAGCAATGGTGACTGGTTTATTCCTTGTCATCTAAAATTAAGTGACGGAATAATTATTGAACCAGTCTTATATAATTCAACGAATAAAAAATCTGTCATTAAAATAATCCAGTAAACCACACAATTTAGGAACATTTGGATTAAAAGTTAATAATTTTGAAACTATAACACCTATCCCATTAACTACTCAGGATGAATTAAAAGTGGAGGATATTGAAAAGATTATACGGTCAAACCATCTGTCTAACTTTGAGTTAGATGAGCTTTTAGGAATAATTTATCAACATCAGCAGGTGTTATTAAGAACTAATGAAAATTTGACAGCAACTAACGTGGTGAAACACAAAATAGTAACGAAAGATGAGGAACCCACTTACACAAAAAGTTACAGATATCCACATCATCTGAAACATGATGTAGAAGAACAAATCAAGGAATTATTAAAAAGCGGTATAATTTCTCCTTTATGTAGCCCATACTCATTACCCATATGGGTGGTTCCAAATAAAATGGACGCCTCTGGAATGAAAAAAATCCGTGTGGTTATTGACTATCGTAAATTAAACGACAAAACAATTAACGACAAATACCCGATGCCTCAGATCGAGGAAATTTTAGATAATCTTGGCAAATCCTCATACTTTTCCATATTAGATTTAAAATCTGGATTTCATTAAATAGAGATGGACCCTTCACATCGGGAAAAAACGGCATTCAGTACCCCTAATGGTCATTACGAATTTAACAGAATGCCATTCGGGCTCAAAAATGCCCCTGCTACCTTTCAACGGGCAATGAACGGTATTCTTGCCGAGTTAATTGGTAGAATTTGTTTTGTGTATTTAGATGACATAATTGTCATTGGAAAAGACTTGCAAACCCACTTAAAAAATCTTTCAGTGGTATTAAAACGTCTAGCTATGTTCAATCTTAAAATTCAGCTAGATAAGTGTGAGTTTTTACGTAGAGAAGCTGAATTCTTAGGACATGTTGTAACATGTGAGGGAATCAAGCCAGACCCCGAAAAAGTAAAAAAAAAATTGGAATGGAAATTACCTACATCTAAGAAAGAAATCAAGCAATTCTTGGGGTTAGCTGGACATTATAGAAGATTTATTAAGGATCATTCGAAAATAACCAAACCACATTCAAAATGTTTGAAAAAAGAGGCAAAAGAAAGCTTTGAAAGCGAAGAGTTTAAACAAAGCTTTGAAAAATTAAAAACAATAATCGCATCAGACCAAGTTCTGTCATACCCTGACTTTATGCAGGAATTCATTCTTACAACGGATGCAATCGATTACGCTCTCGGGGCAGTTCTGTCGCAGATACAAGATGGAATTGAAAAGTCTCTAGCATTTGATAGCAGAACACTGAATGATACTGATCTAAAGTATCAGTATCTAAAGGAAATCGAACGATGAAATACAAGTCAACACAAATACAGATCACTCAATTATAACAAATCCTGCTAGTAGCTTAAGCAGCTATTCTGACGTAGGTACCATAAACTCCGCTAAAACATCTCCTGACTATTTCATGCATTATAGCGAAAGACCAATTAATTTTTATAGAAATCAAATTGTATTTGAAATAGGACAGCAACCGATAGAAAAAATAGAAACCCCATTTTTAAACTATAATAGAGTTACAATACAAAAGCCAGAGTATACAGAAAACGATATCCAGGAACTGCTTAGAAGATACCATAATGGAAAACAAACTGCTATACTTGTCCCACAATCTTTATGTCAATCGTTTCAAAATGTGTACAAACATCATTTTGACATTAAAAGTCACTTTGTTATTACTGCTACTATGATAGAAGACGTAACAAACGAACAGCGTCAAGATATTATCGTGCAAAAGGAACATGACAAAGCTCATTCATGGTATTCATGAGGTAGAACAGCAACTTAGACGATCTTACTTTTTCCCTGGTATGGTTAAAAAAATAAGAAAGTGGAATAATGCATGCCAAATTTGTTTCCAGCACAAATACGAACGGAAACCATACAATATCAAAGTGTCTCCTAGACCCATAGAATCAGCACCTTTTGTCAGAGTTCACATAGACATCTTTGGCTTAGACAAAAACAATTACCTTACAGCAATTTGCACATTTTCTAAGCATTTACAAGCCATTGAGATTGAATCCCGAAATACAACAGACATCCAATCAGCGTTAAGCCTATATTTTTCAAGATTTGGTATTCCTAAAATTATAGTTTGCGACCATAAAAATTCTTTCAAAAGCATACAGCTAAAGAATTTCTTAAGTAATTTAGGGACTACCATTGAATTCGCGTCATCTTCAGAGTCGAACGGACAAGTGGAGAAAACTCATTGTACATTGATGGAAATATTTAACACAAACAAGCATAAATTTCCCGATCTACATTCTGAACAGTTAATATCTATCGTCATAGCAATGTATAACGACACAATTCACTCTGCAACGCGCTATATACCTAATGAAAAAATATTCAACCAAAGTAATACAACGAACCGTGAAAACATAGACAAAACTGCAAGAACTATTTTTCAAAATGTTATACAAAACTTGAACAAATCAAACAAACGCATGATGAAAAACAACAATAGCAAAGAAGATCCTCCAGCAGTTAACCTTTCAAACCCACTATACATAAAAAAGGGAACTAGAAAAAATTGGACCCACGATTTATAAAATACGATTGTATCGCAGAAAATAAACACACCATTGAAACATCACGACACATAAAACGCAACAAAAAAAAAAAGGATTAGGAATAATTAAATATTGAAATGAAATGAACTTTTCAACAGATACGTGTAGTTGGTGAATAAAAAAAAAACAGTTAGACCTAGTTAGGATAGGATTAAGATAAATATTATAACGTTTATGAAAAAAAAAATCCCTTTATGAATCGACCGAGGACGTTCGTCTTCCACCCCCCCGAGAAATTATGGTAACACTATGTGCGCACATAGATTACCATAGTTAGAAGCAAGATGACGAAGCTGTGAAGTATTTGACGGAGTAATACAAACGCGTCTCACGGACTGCCCGAACTCGTTATGCCCGGAGGAATAACGTAGCCTGTCGTGCACTCGATCGCTCTCTTTGCGTTCAACCTTCACCCAGTACGGTTCGATAATAAAGTGTGTTTAAAATAAATAAATTATAACGATTCATAATCATATATTAATAATATATATATTTATTATATATATATATATATCTCTATATATATATATATATATATATATATATATATATATATATATATATATATATATATATATATATATATATATATGTATAATATATATATATATATATAAATATATATAATAAAACAAATGAATAAGGTACGCCTCTGGGAGGGCTACTTGTAACATGAGGACGCCTCCGGGAGGGCTACTCGAAAATGTACACCTCTGGGAGGGCTACAAAAAAATAATAATAATAACGAACACCTCTGAGAGGGCCGAGTGTAAAAAGAGGACGCCTCTGGGAGGGCTACTCGAAAAATTTACGCCTCTGGGACGGCTGCAAAAAAAACAAAGACAAAATGTATATAAATATATATATATATATAATATATATATATATATATATATATATATATATATATATATATATATATATATATATATATATATATATATATATATATATATAAATATATATATATATATATATATATATATATATATATATATATAACACATTAAATGGACAAAAAAGTCTCATTTTTTTCAAAAGCCCAATAAAGGAAACAAGTTGTGGAAGGCGCTAGAGTTGGAGAGAAAAAGAAATATGCTACTAGTCGCTAAACTCCAGAAGATGAAGTTAAAGAAGAATCGACTGCAGAGAGCAACGCCGTTTGAGGGAAGCATTGACATGGAACCACGACACTCGACTGCAATCGATATACCGAGCAATGATAGCTCCATTCTAGCTATTTCAATGAACTCACTCTCTGCGGTATCTATAAACATTCCGGAATGTAGACCGCTTGATATGAAGGACGAGATTGATCGCAAATCTTTTGAAAATTGGAAAGATTTATTAGAGGCATCCATGGAGCTCGCCGGCATTACAGACGAACATATTAAAAACAACGTCTTTAAGGTAAAGGACCATTACTACTGGAAACCTTGGGAGAAACACCAATCCAAGCATCCCCCGACGTAGCTATTGCACCATACTCAAACGCAATGAAACGGTGGAAAGATCTGTTTGGATCCCGAGAATATCGTTTAGTACAGCGTCAGAAGTTTAGATCCCTGACTCAAGGCGCAGATGAATCTGACTTAAAATACGTAAAGCGCGTGATAGCTTCAGCCAAGCTGTGCGATTTCGATGAAGAAAAGTTAACAGAGAGCGTGACTGAAGTTCTTCAACTACGTGCACTAAACTCTAAAGTCCGGGAAGCGGGTCGTAAGGTTATGCGCAAGGGATGTACTTTAACGGCACTTGTCGATAAGATCAGAGGTTACGAGTTGGACAAAACGAACGAAGAAATCGTCAAGAAGACGCATCAACCGGAAGCGGAAACCATAGTAGCGGCACTTAAGCGTCGGATCAGTCGAGAAGACGAGAGATCGGCAAAACCTGGTAAAATTGCCACGTTGGCAAAAGAGGAGGACGGAAAAGATGACAAGAATATCGTAAGTGATTATTAAAGTTGAAACGGTGTCCGTATTTTTTTCCAGTTTTAATGTTCTCTGAATTACTAATTGTTTGCATAAAAAAAATTAAATGAATAATCTGCAAGAGTAATTAGAATAACATTTCTGAATTGAGGTGTATTACATGGAAATTATGACTTGGATCTGATAATTTTGATGATTATTTCAGGTTGTCGAACAGATGACAGTAACTATAAATGGAGGTCACGAAACGGAAATACCTAGTGGATACATTCTCGGTCGTATAGCGAATTCTACATCGGTGGTTTTTCTGATCGATTCAGGAGCAGAGGTCAACACCGTAAACGAAAGTATCTTTGATGAGTTTTATATTGATGAAACTTCCAAGAAACATATATATTGTGTATCAGAAGGTACCGATAAACCGCTTCGCGCGTACGCCAGCCCAGGAGAGATAAACGTTGTAGGAACTTTCGTTACGGAGCTTTTTATTTCCGAGGAAAGGCCGTGTTTTTTCGAAAAATTTTACATTATCAAAGGCGGCAAGCCTTTACTTGGAAGGGATACAGCCCTTCGGTATAGTGTGTTGCAGTTAGGACTCAACGTCGTAGTCGATCGTGGGGACGATTACCAATGTAGTGTTGTTAGATTCCCAGGCGAAATTTTAGCATTAGCGACAAAGAAAGAATTCCCAAAATTCAATGTCCCTCCGGTAATTTTATCATATGACATTACCAAACCACCATCTCGCAAAATATTTACGAACATTCCATTGCCGTTTCGGGAGGAGACCGAACGTAGGCTACGAGATCTTTTAGATACAGAGATTATAGAGCTCGTTACGGATTCAATGGATAGGTCATTCTGCTCTTCTTTACTAGTCGTCCCAAAAGGTAAAGACGATATACGGCTAGTAGTGGATCTAAGAGGCCCTAATAAATGTATTATACGCACACCTTTTAGAATGCCAAATTTAGAAGAAATACTGGCCGACCTTCATGGTGCCAAATATTTTTCTACTATCGATCTTACAAGTGCGTTTTTCCATGTAGAAATCGCAAAACAATCGCGACACCTAACAATTTTTTTTCCGGAAATGCTACTTACCGGTTCAAACGTCTACCATTTGGTTTCTTTCATCAGGAAATGACATCTTTCAGGAAATATTACAAACAAAAATATTGTTGGGCTGTAGTGGACAAAAATGTTACTTGGATGATATTTTAGTACACGGTATTAACAACGACAAATGCGTCTTCGGAAAAAAACAAGTTAAGTTCGTAGGATTTTTTATGTCAGACAAAGGAATGCGTGTCGAAGACGAAAAACTAAAAGCAGTTAGGAACTTCCGTCGACCGGAGACTGTGCTCCAAGTGAAAAGTTTCTTAGGATTTATGAATTTTTCAGAGCGTTTCATTTATATGCGACCAGACAAGACGAAACATTTACGCGAGCTAGCAAAGTCGGAATCATTTTACTGGACAGAATCAGAGGAGGATGAATTTGTTTACCTCAAGTTCGAAGCATTGAAGTTAATTTCTAGATTAGGATACTTTAGCTACAAAGATGAGACTGAGCTCTACGTAGACGCTTCTCCGGTGGGTTTAGGAGCGGTCCTGGTGCAATTCAATACTGATAGTAAGCCACGAATAATTGCATGCGCATCAAAAGCTTTAGTTTGGGGAGTGGAGCGATTCTCATTCTATTTAACAAGCAAAACGTTTACCATTCGGACGGACTCCGAGGCAAATGAATTTATCTTTGGCGAAAGTTGCAGGCAAAGTAAGCGAGCGGTTACGAGGGCAGAAGGTTGGGCGTTGAGACTGCAAGCTTACGACTTTACGGTGAAGCGTATTCCAGGTCACTTAAATATGGCAGATGCTTTATCGCGTTTGTTAGCTCAAACAGAGGAAGATGAACCATTCGACAAAGATGACGAAAAACATGTTCTATATACTTTAGGGGGAGGTCTTATTAGCGTTTCTTCGAAGGACATCGAGGAGGCGTCAGAAAGGGACTACGAACTTGACACAGTAAGAATAGCTATTAGATCTGGAAGTTAGCCTGACAATATTCGAAGGTACGAAGCAGAAAGGAAATCCATTCGTTCTCTGGAATCATTGATCTTCAAGGACGATAAGGTAATACCACCTGCTGAATTAAGATCAGAAATAATGCAAATTGCTCATAAAGGTCATATAGGTATCTCGGCAATGAAACGCATTTTGAGATAATATTTTTGGTGGCCTAACATGAGTATGAACGTTGAAAACTTTGTGAGGAAATGTACCACATGTTTAGCAATATCAAGAAAGAACCCATCGGTACCTTTTACGAATCGTACGTTGCCTGACGGCCCTTGGCAAGTCCTCCAAATCGATTTTTTATCAATTCCTGGTTGTTGGCACGTTTACCATGCGGTTTGTCAGCACATAAAATGTTTGTTTATAAAGATCGGTTGTCACTTGACCATTCGCGATAATCCGGGCTGGTTATCGAACCGACCACCAGGTGGCGTTAGACAGGAGGATAATACCGACAACAGAAGATAAACAGGGGGAGATAGAAACAAGGTGAGAAGGAAATGAAGTTACGTCCGATAGAGAGAGAGGAGAGAGAGAGAGAGAGAGAGAGAGAGAGAGAGAGAAAGAGAGAGAGAATACGAGAAATTAGAAACTAGGTCACGGTCGAGAACAGGGGTCACCAAGGGTCATGCTATCTCGGTACGCATTCAAAGAGCAGTACGCAAACGATCAGCTGGGAGACCGGACTATTTTTAAACCGCGCCTACACCCGAAAACCATTGTTCGCTTGTGAAATCGCCCTTACAAAAACCCGGAATAAAATCAATTGTTTAGTGAATTCTAAAGCTTGTTTAGTGAATTCTAAAGCAACACTGGTTGTGGAGCAGGCGAGTTTCTAGCAGTTGTCGATACTTACTCAAGATATATAGCCGTAAATGAAATGAATAACATAGACGCTAAGAGTACCGTTATGGCCTTAAACAAAATATTTACTACCTTGGGTTTACCTCTAACTATCCAGAGTGACAATGGACCACCATTTCAAAGTAGTGAATTTATTCTTTACTGGGAAGAGAAAGGCGTAAAAGTTTACAAATCAATACCCCTTAATCTATAATCTAAGGAGCCATCGAAAGACAAAATCAGGGAATCATCAAAGCGCTTGCAGCAGCCAAACATGAAGCAGGCAGTTGGAAGGAAGCCTTAAACTCTTACGTACATGTACATAATAACATGAAACCATACGCTCGTCTAGGTAAAACACCGTTCGAGTGATTAGTAGGATGGCAATATCGTGGATTCTTCCCGATCCTTTGGGAATCCAAATTAGATAACCACGTGGATAGATGTAACGTACGTGAGCAGGATATATTCTCTAAAATGATTAGCAAAAAATATGCAGACTCTCATCGAGGGGCAAAAGATTCTGACATTGCCGTGGGGGATACGGTTTTTATTTCAATTCCCAAGAAAAATAAGACGGATGCTACATTTTCATTAGAAGAATTTACAGTTTTGGCTCGACAGGGTGCGAAGGTGGTGCTACAGAACGATCGAGGCGTATAATACACCAGGGACGTTGCAGATTGTAAGAAGGCAATAAGACAACCATTACCTGAGACAAATCCAACGGTCTTACTCTCGAAAAGAAATAACTCCGGAGAAGGGCAAGTACAGATATCGGATGATAGTCCAGAATTTGCTTCACAAGAAAGACCAAGAAGGGATATTAAGAAGCCGAATAAATTGAGGGATATGGTTTTGTATCAAATTGACCAATAGAGTAGGAGTAGAGGCGAATGTAGAGAATAGAATAAAAAATAATAAAAAAAATATAGAAGATTCATATACAGGCAAGTGTCGAAATGATAAGCAACCTAGGACGAGAGACGGAACCAGAGAAAGGAAGCACAAAGTGCAGAGAAACGAGAGCGGCAGAGAAACGAGAGCGGCAGAGAAACGAGAGCGGGAGAGAAACGAATTGGAGCGATGACCACGAGAGACTAACGAAATCGGAGAGAGCTTTGGAGACGACGGAGAGAGAGAACGACACAGCGATCAGTTTTTGGACGAATGTTGACGAGAGCGGTCATAAAGCGCCAAGCATCCTGAGCATCTGAAGCACGAGACAGCAGAAAAAAAGAGATAATAAAAAATAGAATGAAGAAAGCGAACGTTGTATTTGGCGAAGAAAGTTGCGGATATCACGACAGGAGGCTACGGAAAATTTCAGGTCAATAAAAGCAATGAATCAAAAGTTATTGCAGTTCGAAGTTGAAAAAATACCCTGGTATCCGGTTGCCAACTTAAAGGTTAATACGGTATGCCTCGATATTTTCTCCATCTCTGTTACACTATTTATGTCAAAATAAAAGTGTTCCTCAGGCCCGTGTCTGTGCTCCATCGGATGCGATTTTGTCGAAAGGCCTGTCAACATTTTATATGAGCTTTGACAGATAACGTCGGATGTGCGATACCGTCGTACGACGGAATCAAATTTTTTTGATTTCGTCGGACGCCGCATCCGATTTTATCTGTCAAACGAAATGCGTGGTGTTTTGTAGGAACAATCCCAACTTAATTTTTTTTAATCGTTATATAAAAAAAAAACGTCAAACGCGAACGCCGTCGGCTGCACTTATCTTCAGCTCCCCTTTCGCCAAGTGTTTTACCCCGGTTACAACTCGCGAAGCTCTTTCACTGTTGGCTGCGCTGCAGCTACTTGAGCGATTGTCTCAATTTGCGTGTGTTTAATGCGTTTTGCGAGCCTGTTCATTGTGTTTTCATCGCCTGAAAAGTTAGGCCGCTGTGGATCTTCGCATCAACGCCGTCAGTCATAGCCCCATCGCACACAGCACAGGATGAGCTGCATAGCCTGCACTAACACTATCAACGGCGAGGCCGTTCCCTGTAGTGGCACTTGTGGTGGTCTTTACCATCCTACCTGTATAGACCTCAGTAAAGGCTCTATAATGGACCTAAAGTGCAATCCTCAACTAAAGTGGTATTGCAAAGGATGTGCTGTCATTCCTTATTTGCAGCACCTAAAATCTACGCTTGTGGGAGAGCTTAGAGATCTCCTACGCAACGATATCAACAACGCAATTTCCAGCCTTAAACAGGATTTTGGTCGTGATGTATGCCCACCTAGGCCGGTTAATGACACTCACATATCCGACAACGGCAATTATCCACCGTTAGCACCAACACAGATCAACACCGGTGCAAGCACCAACACAAACGTCACGGGACCAAAACAACCGCAACCCCCGCTATTACATGGCACTGGAAGTTCGTCAAACAATGATAACGCTATCAAAACGGTTACTGTTTCCGAACCTCGCTTCTGGATCTACTTCGCACACATCAGCCCTGACGTCACAGCGGACAACTTCACCACCTTTGTAAAATCTCGTCTGAACACCAGCGACGTCATGGTTATCCGATTGGTAAAGCAAGGGGCAGACGAATCGCGACTTTCCTTTGTATCTTTCAAGGTCGGGGTCCCCCTGTCACTGAAAGCCAAAGCTCTATCGCCCTGCTCCTGGCCCCCTCACCTCGCATTCCGCGAATGTTTGGACTACAACGCTCGCCGGGATTTTCTTCAACCACCACTGCCGCCATCCCGTCCCAGGCAATCAACAGATGCGACCCAAGTACACGAATCACTTCCGTCTATCCGTACCGATTCAGCGCCGCCAACTTCCCCCCTGTTGACGAACCAGCAGCGACAACTGCGCAGTCAAACAGCACCTCTAAGCCAATAACCCCTCTCCATCATGCGGCTGAGCGCTTCGAAACTTTACCTTCGGTCGCTTCACCTATTGCGGTTAGTGCCCCGCTACCCTTACACGCATCATTCCCGCATTCTATCGATGATCTACGGTTCTACTATCAAAATACCCGTGGCTTAAGGACCAAGCTAGACGATCTCAGACTCGCTTCAGCTGATACAGAATACCATGTACTCATTCTCACCGAAACATGGCTGTCAGAGAACATTCCCTCATCTCTAGCATTTGATAACAACTTCGTTGTATACCGATGCGATCGCAATTCTCGTAACAGCTCACGCTCTCCCGAAAGCTCGCAGCCTGTGAGATTTCTCCAGCTTCCGATTCGCTCGAGCAGTGCTGGATACGTTTAAAACTCCCATCCTGCTCTCTCTTCATCGGATCTATCTATCTGCCGCCTACTCTCAGCGCCGATGCCAGCACGCTTAACGCGTTAGATGCATCGATCGACGAAATCATCTCGCGCATGAAGAAAAATGATCGTTTACTGCTGTTCGGTGATTTCAACATTCCATCTATTACCTGGCACGCGTCACCGGACCCAGCTCCCGCCTTCTTGCCGCTCCTAGTTCCTGCCTCATCAGCTCTTTCTTCAAGTTTATTCATCGATATCGTGCGTTACCACAGCCTTAGTCAGCTTAGTAGTGCAAGTAATTTCAGACAGGTTCAGCTTGATCTAATTTTTACTTTCCCTAAAAATCAGTCTAATGCAACGTCTACATGTACATACGTCTCGCAAGCTCCAGTTCCCATCCTACAGATAGACCCTCACCACCCCCCGCTGGAACTGTCTCTTAAAATCACAGGTCCACTTTCCCCCAGTAATCGTTCTCAGCATAGCTCTTCTCGTTTAATTACCGCTCGATTTTAGAAAAACTGATTTTAACCTATTAAACACTTCTCTTTCTGATATAGATTGGTCACAACTTTACTCGTGTAAAGATGTAAATTTGGCCGTTTCTACTTTCACATCCCTCTTTTTATCCACACTCCCGCAATGTTGTCCCAAGCGCAATACCCCTCGTTCCCCTCCCTGGTCTGATGCTACCTTAAAGTCCCTGAAGCGTGACAAATCCCGCTACCAACGTGCATACTGGAGTACCCGTTCTGTTAACGCTCTTAGAACTTACAAATATGCAGCTGCCGCATATCGACTTTATAACCGCACTCGCTACAATGGTTATATTCTTATCCTTCAGACGCGCCTCCGCTGGTACCTCCGTGTCTTCTGGAAATTTATGAATGCTCGACTCAAAGGCAGCTCTCTTCCGAGCACTATGCATTTAGAGTCCGTATACGCCTCATCGCCGGAGGATATTTGCTCGCTTTTTCGCAACCATTTCTCGAATATTTTTAGCCCTCCCTCGCAAATACCCAATACCGCATCTCAATGTCTTTCGTATACCCCCCAAGATGTGATTGATGTGTCCTGCTTTGGCTTCGATGAACATTCTGTCTCAGAAGCTCTTTCAAAACTAAAACCTTCTTTCTCAGCAGGCCCTGACGGAATTCCTCCCTCACTTTTGAAAAAAAAACGGCTGAGGTGATAGCCCCTCTTTTGTCATTCATTTTCAATCTATCCCTGCGCCTCTGCTGCTTCCCTTCTTCATGGAAATCGGGCTGGCTTTGTCCCATCTTCAAGAAAGGTAATTCCGTTGACGTGTCAAACTACCGTGGCATTGTTCTGCTACCGGCTTGTAGCAAAGTTTTCGAAATTGCAGTTCACTCCGTAATTTCTTTCCAGGTAAAAAGCTGGATCAGCGTGAACCAACATGGGTTCATGCCAAGCCGCTCGACGGTCACGAATTTAATGCAATTAAACGTCTCACGTCATACCCTCGCTTGATTCTGGTTTGCAAGTAGACACGATGTACACGGATTTCAAGGCCGCCTTTGATACCGTTCCCCACCACCTTCTGCTGTTAAAACTAAAAAAACTTGGTTTCTCTAATATGTTGATTGACTGGCTTTATTCTTTTTTAAATAGCAGGTCCATTCGTGTAAAAACCGACACTACTTTTTCTTCGTCCTTTTGTCCCTCCTCTGGTGTGCCACAAGGCTGCGTCTTGAGCCCACTCTTATTCGTACTTTTTGTCAGTGATGTTCATGAAATTCTCCCGTCCGAAGGTCATTTACTGTATGCTGATGATTTAAAAATATATTTAACTATCAGTACGCACAGCGACTGCTTTCGGCTTCAGGAGTTTCTGAACTCATTCTCTTTATGGTGCTCCTACAACCAGCTAAGTCTTTGCCCTGAAAAATGCTCTGTAATATCCTTCTGTCATAACCGCAACCCTATCCATTACGAATATTCGCTCTCCAATTCTGTGCTGTCTCGAACCTCCCTTATACGTGATCTTGGCGTCCTTTGGGATGATAAATTATCACTAAACGAACATTTAGAGTCGGTTGTCGCAAGTGCTTCTAGAACGCTGGGTCTTATTTGTAGACTTACCAGAGATTTTCGTGATCCACTTTGCCTCAAGTCACTTTATTGTTCTTTAGTTAGATCTACATTGGAATACGCTTCAGTGGTCGTTGGTCCAATCCGTTCTGGATGGATCTTAAGATTTGAAAAGGTCCAAAAGCGTTTCACTAGGTTCGCTTTTCGACGAATGGCTGGCCCCAATGCCGCTATGCCCAGCTACGAATCTCGCTGCAATTTGCTAGGTCTGGAATCCCTGGAAGTAAGACGCTCCCAAGCGCGCGTCCTTTTCATCGGACGCATGCTCAATGGGCTTATTGATGCTCCCACTCTCCTTGAGAAGATTGGCTTGTACGCACCCTCCAGAAATTTAAGGGCACGTAGCGCACTAAACATGGTTTCTCGTCACACCACATTTGGTTCCAACGAGCCTCTTCTCCTGTGTGTTCGCACTTTTAATACTAGCACAGACCCTCCCCACCCCCGTTTATAATCCTTTATAATCCTTTTCCCTGATACTCTTCCCTATCCTCTTTATTTTCTCATCCTCTTTTTCCGACTATCATATCTAATATTATTCACTCTTCTTTTCTTACGTTTGTATTTTAATCTAATATCTGTTTTTCATGTGCTCAAAAGTTCGCTTTAGTATTAAGAATTTAGATAGGTTAAGTTAGGAATTAGTTAGATTTAGGAATTGTGAAACCATCAGGCTGACAATTTGAATAAACTTGAAATGAAATCCAATCCAATTAATCGCAATATCATTCGAAAAGGCGTTTGACAGCACGTGCGATAAAATAGCATGCGATGAAGCACAGACACGGCCCTCATTGTGTTTTAATCACCTGTTAATATACTTTTAATTGAACCTAGCAATTTAATAAGCACAAATAAGTGAGTCAAGTAAATTTATTGCCTAATTTTGTTACGGCAACATGTGATAAATCAAAATGAATTTCGTTTGGTAGACTAGTTGATTTTGTTACCAAATTCATACAAATTGCTTGCAACAATTCCGGCAAATGGATTGACTAACAGTAGTATCTCTAGTCTAAATATTATTAACATTTCAGTTTACTGGATCTGAAAAATGAAGAAGTTGCTTTTGTGCAGAGCCTTTGGTGGGCTGATGAATATGAATTCAACAATTCGACATCGCTGTCAGTATTGGGATGCGTCCAATGCTATTTCGTAGAAAACAGGATGCAAATCGTTTGTATAACTGATGAAACCATCCGGAAGTATTTGCGAATGACTTTTGAAGATTTTGAATACCTTCTTGAGCTTGTGACGCCGTATTTAACACGAAAAGGCACACGCATGCGTAAAGAAATTCTTCTTCTTCTTTGGCACAACAACCGCTGTCGGTCAAGGCCTGCCTGTACCCACTAGTGAAGTGTGCTTGGCTTTCAGTGACTTATTGTTACCATAGCAGGATAGTCAGTCCTACGTATGGGAGCACGGTCTATTCGGGGCTTGAACCCATGATGGGCATGTTGTTATGTCGTTCGAGTTGAGGACTGTACCACCAGACCGGCCCAACAATTACAGTAAAGCAATTACTGTCCGCAAAGGATTGATAATAACACTACGCTTCCTTGTAACGGGTGAATCGTATTCAAGTCTGCATTTTACGTTCCGTGTAAGTACTACTGTAATAGTAGTGTATATAAATATTTATCTGCAACAATAATGGCTATGGTAGGCGTACAATGACTGGTTGTTAACAAGACTATGCTATAAAAATTCTAAAAAAAATATGATTATTTTCAGGTGTCGGTCGCTTCAATTTCTTGAATCATACCGGAGGTATGTGAGTGTTTAGTAAATGTTTTGGCTGATTATGTAAAAGTAAGTGCAACAGTTAGTTTGAAAATGCATAAGCAAATAATATATTCTTTTTGATCAAACGTTTTAATATCTAAATCCTATAATTTTCATAAATAAGAATGAGATCCTGTACTTGGTGTACATTTATTGACTCGAAGTACATAGTAAGTTGACTGTGTATTTCATCAAGTAAGAGTTCATAATTGTTTATTTCTTTCAATCATCATTTTAAAATGAGTCAACACATCGCAGAATTGCGTTTTCAATCTTTTGTTTCTGGCTTAGTTTCTTATTTAGTAACCGTTGTCCCAGCAATTCAAGAAATCCTGAATAAGGATGTTGTTCATCCATTTTTTTGCACACATTTTCAAAGCAATCTAATGATTGAAACATGCGTTGATCTAAACGTGCCTGGCGGGATAATGTACGAACTCGTGGACGGTGTCATCGTTGAGCCTCAGAAGCTCGTGACTCCAGTGTTCTTTGAATTGAAACGTTGCGTGATCTAGATGTTCGTTGCGCAACAGAGTTTCGAACACCTTACTCTTGATGTGCTTGGTATGGTGGTGCTTGGGCGACAACTGTGATGTTGATGATCCTGGGATTGGAGAAGGTGTAGACCGATGACTCGTCAAGTTTTCAGACATCAATTGGTTGTACTTTGATTGTACATTTTGTGATCTTCCGAATTGCTTTTTCATACGGTTCATCTATGAAATTAATGGAAAATATTTAGGTTTTTTTGTTAACATATGAACAAGCATGCAAATTTTATTAATTTATATGATCCCTTTATAAATGTATAATATTACTCCTTCCCTCACTACAGCTTCCACAGACCCAAGAAGAATGGATAAAAGTTTCGGACAAGTTTGAGCAGAGATGGCAATTTTTACATGCTATAGAGGCAATTGACGGGAAACATGTGCGAATAAAGAAACCAAACCATTCGGGAAGTCCTTATTATAACTATAAGAATTTTTATAGCATAGTCTTGTTAGCAATAGTAGATTCTGACAGCAAATTTTTATACGTAGATGTAGGAGAAAAAAAGGCAGTATCTAATGGCGGAATATTTAGAAATTCTAAAATTTACAAAAAATTTAAAAAAAAAGGAGTTGAATATGCAGGAGGTGGGCTGCAGTCTTAATTGAAAAATCTTCTGTACAAATTCCTGATATGCTATTAGGAGACAAGGCATTTGCTTTAAAGGAGTATTGCATGCGTCCTTATGGTGGTTTTTATTCAGCACGATCTCCCGAAAGCAATTTTAATTACAAGCATTCGCGAGCGCGAATGCCAGCAAAAGTTGCAATCGATATGTTATGCAGTAGATTTATAATATTTCATACACTTATTTACTTGGAGCCAAACGTGGCAAGCATAGCTGTATTGGCAACAATATACTTGCATTATATATATTATTTGATAAACAATCCAATTAAACTTTGAAATATGAAAGATTACTAAATAGTCAGTTTTTAAGTAAGGTTAATAATTTTAATTTCTGAATTCTGATTGTTTCGATTTTAACATGTATGATAAAATATGAATTGTATTAAAGAACGTTTTGCCTCTCTTACGAGTGCATTTGGAAAATAAAAACATAACTTGAATTAAATGTTAAACTCTTTACATTCTTCCATACACGCTTATTGAAAAAAACAAAGTGATAATTAAATTAAATCATTTCCCAGATCCTGGTATACAGACGGGCGCCCCTTTCTATAAATTTCGTCGGCAGCTACCAGGCTGGTTTTATTGGAAGCAAATCCACGCCCTATCAAATGTTTGTTTACTTTTCGGCAGAACCTGCAAAGGTGCCCAGAGCGTAAGATCCCGACGCCCCACCTCTTCATCGATTTCAAGGCGGCCTACGAAACAGGTAAAAGAGGGTACAGCTAAGAGGCCATCATGAACGGGGTACAGTGCAAGAAGAGAGTATCGAACAGCGACATCTATCACCCGACACCCGACTCAAACGCGAAGCAGTAAGAATTGAATTACGAAGCAATGCGACGAAGACGAAGTACCTGCTGGTCGGAGGCTCAGCCCGTGATAGGGCCCAACTGGGAGGCAGTGTATTAGTTGACGGCGACAATCTCGAAGTAGTAGAAGAGTTCTGCTATCATAAAGCTTCCTGGACAATGATTGTTGACCGGGTCATGTCACGACAACGTGCTCTATCGTGAGAAGGCTAACAAGAGAGAGATAACTATTCTTCTTATTATGCGCACGGCAGGGCACTTTGAGACACGTCCTTTGGGTACGTCCTGAGACTTGTGGGTAACTGAAAGTAAGAAAGCCAACGTATGTCTGTCTATAGGCTCTCTCACCTGAGACATGGCCTTCTGCTCTTACCTACCGAGAGTTCCGTGACTATCGGACCAATAATTATAACACTAATACCTGTACAACAACTGATACAAGTTCGATGCTCGAACAAAACGTTACTCTCGCTACCGACACTTAATCCTCTCTCACATTCTGGAGGGAGTGCCCCGATACCAACCACTACAACAGATACGCTCGCACAGCCTGTTACGATTTCCTCACCTGCCATGACCACTACAGATTCAGCTTTGTTTACAAACGAACCACATCATAACCGTAATGAGCGAATGCTTGTTACCACCACACCTACCAGGTCACCTCCCGAATGCTTAGCCGCGCCTAAAAAAAGACCGCGTCGCGTAAACGCTAAACGGACTGATGAATCTGTTGACGCTGGCCCGTCGAACGAATAGCAATCTTGCACTGCATCCGGCGATGCACCTCGTTCAGCTCATCCCAGTCTCTCTATCTACTACCAAAATGTACGTGGTCTACGAACGAAAACTACAAATCTTCGCCTGGCACTATCAGAATCAGAATATGATTTTATCATCCTCACTGAGACTTGGCTTACTCAGTCCATACCTTCTTTATCAATGACGATCATTATCATATCTACATGTGCGAAAGGAATCTTTCCAACAGTGCCCTCTCACGCGGTGGGGGTGTTTTAATTGGATTCGGAGATTTCAATAAACCTGATATCAGATGGGAGCTGACTGATACATCAGAAGCCACCGATTGCTCTCCATGTTATTATGTCATGCATTATGCACCTTTATGCAATTCTGTGGCTAATACCGATATCGTTGATGGGTTGCATAGTAGCGGTTTATTTCAGTTGAGTGGTATTGCAAATCAATCTGGGCGTCAATTGGATCTGGTCTTCGCAAACCTTGCCGCAACCAATATTTTGTGCGACTCAATCACACCTCTGCACTCTGTGAATGGTACTTCGGCTCTAGAGAACTCCCTCCCATACGTAACACACTGTAGTATTCCACTTCTCAGTGAGGACTTTTATCATCCTTCATTGGATATGATGATTTATTATCCCGTACAACTATTCCACACCACCAACAGTCATACTCGCAGTACAGTAAATAGAAATTTCTTCAAAACGAATGTGGAACGTATGAATGCTCTTATTGTGTCGTTTGACCGCAATTTTGACTGCTCCAACTTTGCCACTATCGACGAAGCCACCGATTTCTTTAGCGTTTTTATGCGCTCAGCGATTAACTCCTGCGTTCCTGTTGCTCGACGAAAGTCTGGCCCCGATTGGTCTAATGCATCTTTGAGACGGTTGAAAAAAATAAAATCTAAAGCGTATGCGGATTACAGTAGAACGAGATCATCGCTGCATAGGAGAATTTTTTTCGATGCACTGAACAATTATCGTCGACAAAATCGTGTGCTCTACCGCTCCTTCATTCGCCGTACTGAAAGGCAACTATTTTCTAAGCCGACACGGTTCTGGAGCTTCTGGAACAAACGGCGCAATATAAGTAGTATCCCTCCGTCATTGAGCTACAATGGCGAAACGAGTATCGGTACATCAGATATCTGCAACACTTTCGCCAATCGTTTCGCTGATGCATTCACCCTTCCTGTTCACAACCCTAACACTCTAGCAGAGGCCACTCGCAATACTCCATCGGATGCTATCGATTTCATTATACCCACAATTGACGAAGCATTAGTTGCGCGCACACTCAGTGATATAAAACCATCTACATCATCTGGACCTGACAATATTCCCGCATACATTTTGAAGCACTGCCGTCAATCACTCGCACCCATTCTTGCCAAAATATTTAATGATTCCCTTATGCGTTGCTCTGCAATGGGATGGAAAGCCTCCTCGAGAGTTAATACAGGCTCTCCCATCCAACTCCTATTCCGACACGTCCTCGTCGTGCAGAGTGGTAACGTGTGTCACCACATATCCATGCTTGGGTAAACGGGCTTGATCCAACCCCTTGGGCGGATGGTGGCATATGGCAAACCAGGAGGGGGGTCGGTATCCCGGGAAACTGGGTGCCTGACCGTCGGGGGGGCAACCTGACGCTATATAAAACGGTCACGTGGGCGCGGGGCCAGTCACCCAGTCTCATCGATTTATAGACTACGGAAAGCAGCAGGAATTATCGAAACGGAACCAACGATACAGACCCTACGTAATGCCACAGGACAACGATTAAAATGGGCTCATGGAACATATGCACTCTTAGCAAAGCCGGAGCCTTGAAAAAACTTGATGATGTCCTAGCCACACTGCGGCCACAGGCGTGGTAAGCATTGCTACGACATATACTACAGCCGCCACGACCGCCACCGCGTGCTCGGAACGGGTTTCGCCGTAGGTCCCCGGTTGAAACCCGCAATCATGGATTTCAAGGCTATAAACGATAGGCTATGCACCCTGCGCATGCGAGGCAAATTCTTTAATATAAGCCTTATAAACGTTCACGCCCCTACCGAAGAGAAAGAGGAAGAGGAGAAGGACCTTGTTTTACGGCCGCCTCGCTAGAACCATAGATGCGTGCCCCAGGCATGATCTCATAATCATCCTGGGGGACTTCAACGCAAAAGTCGGTAGGGAGCCAATGTACCGCCAATACACTGGCTGTCACAGTCTGCATGAGCACAGTAACGATAATGGTAGTAGTCCAGTTCGCCGCAGCGAACAATCTGGTTGTTGGAAGTACCAAATTTGCGCGCAAGAAAATCCTCAAGATTACATGGGCGCACCCGCGTGGAGAATCCTTCAACCAGATCGACCACGTGTTAATAAACCGCCGACGACAGTCGAGCCTGTTAAATGTCAGAACATATCGAGGAGCCAATATCGATTCCCATCACTACTTGGTTGGCTAAGTGATACGTTGTAGAATTGCCCGCCCCCGCACCAATGGGAGCGGAGAAAACACACAGCCTCGGCTTAATACGGACTCTCTAACATTAGTGTCCAACAGGAATTCAAAGCCGCTTTAGACGAGTCTCTACTACCAGAAAACAGTTATGAAACTACGAGCGAGAGGTGGAACGCTCTAAAAACAAAAATAATATACTGTGCAAGAAATATACTCCTACCACGTCGTGGCAACACCAAATCTAGCTGGTTCGACGATGAATGCAGACAAGTGACCGAACGTAAGAATACTGCATACCGAGCAATGCAGCAACGGCATAGAACGCGGGCATGCGCAGAGGAATACTCACGGCTCAGACGCGAAGAGAAACGAGTTCATCGTTCCAAGAAACATGCTTTGGAAGAGTAGAACATGCGGGAACTCGAGCAAACCAGAGAGGCGTACGGACCGACACGAAAGTTTTACCAAGCGATAGCAGGTCACTGAAACAACGTTGTACCTAAGGTTACCTGCTGCCGCAACAAGGATGGAGATCTGGTTAGTAACCAGCCAGAGGTCCTCTCGCGGTGGGCTCAGTACTTTGATGAATTACTCAACGACCAGCTAAACGAACAGCTAGAAGCGCCACTAGCAGATAGTGTCATGCTACTGCCACCTAGCATAGAAGAAACACGAAAGGCTATCCGTCGGCTGAAAAATAACAAGGCACCCGGAACCAACGGAATTGCAGCTGAACTGGTCAAGAATTGTTACTGAGGTGTGGGATAGCGAATCGATGCCTTGTGTTTGGAATCTCGGCATCATCTACCCCGTATACAAGAAGGGAGACGGGTTGGACTGCAACAACTACAGGGGTATTACGGTGTTGAATACCGCCTATAAAATATTCTCCCTGATCCTCCAGGATCGCCTTGTCCCGCACGTCGAAGAGATAGTCGGAAACTATCAAAGAGGATTCCGAAACGGAAAATCAACCACTGATCAGATCTTCACCATACGGCAGATCTTGGAGAAGATGGCCGCGTATGATAGCATAGCCAGGGTAAAACTGTACAACGCTATGAGCTCTTTTGGAATCCCGGCCAAACTGATAAGGCTAGTTAGAATGACTATGACCAACGTCACATGCCAGGTGAGGGTGGATGGAAAACTTTCAGGACCTTTTGCTACCACTAAGGGTCTGCGCCAGGGAGACGGGCTTGCTTGTCTCCTATTCAACCTGGCACTAGAGAGGGCCATCCGCGACTCGAGGGTGGAGACTACGGGAACCATCTTCTATAAGTCAACCCAGATCCTGGCATACGCTGATGATATAGACATCATTGGTCTGCGGCTCTCCTATGTAGCAGAAGCCTACCAAGGGATCGAGCAGGCGGCAGAGAACCTCGGATTGGAGATAAACGAGGCAAAGAATAAACTGATGGTGGCAACATCAGCGGGCCTACCAATAAATAATCAGAATCTACGTAGGCGTGATGTACAGATAGGTGAACGCACTTTTGAAGTCGTCCCAGAATTCACCTATCTTAGGTCAAAGGTCAGCAACGACAATAGCATGGAAGCTGAGTTGCGCGCAAGGATGCTGGCTGCCAACCGGTCATTCTACAGCCTGAAAAAGCAGTTCACCTCAAAGAACCTGTCGCGACGGACGAAGCTGGGACTATATAGTACCTATATAGTACCAGTACTCACATACGCCTCTGAGACATGGACACTGTCCAAATCTGACGAAACCCTCGTTAGCCGCGTTCGAGAGGAAGATGCTCAGAAGGATAATTGGCCCCGTATGTGTGGAAGGACAATGGAGGAGCCGCTATAATGACGAGCTATACGAGATGTACGGCGACCTCACTGCCATACAGCGTATCAAGCTCGTCAGGCTCCGGTGGGCTGGCCATGTTGTACGCATGGAAACGGACGACCCAGCCCGTAAAGTCTTTTTAGGCCGTCCACAAGGACAGAGGAGGCGTGGTAGGCCCAAATTGAGGTGGCAAGATGGCGTGGAGGCATCCGCCATTAAGGCCGGGATAACGGACTGGAAGACGAAGGCGCGAGACCGTGAGCGGTTTCGGACACTCCTGAGGCAGGCCAAGACCGCAAAGCGGTTGTAGCGCCGGATAAGTAAGTAATCCCTAATGCGTGGCACGTATCCTGCGTCCTGGAAACACGCACCGATGGTTCTATCCATAAGGAGGGCAGTCGACTTCATGCTAGCAATTATCGTGGCATTGTTTCCCTATGCGCTTGTGCAAAGGTGTTTGAACTCATTCTATACAATCCGTTACTCACAGCAGTTCAAAACTATATGAGACCTAGTCAGCATGGATTTCTACCAAGCAGATCTTCCACCACAAATCTTGTTGAATTTGTTGGTTTCTGCTTCGACAACATGGATCGTGGTACTCAAGTTGATTCAGTATATATCGACTTCAGGGCGGCGTTCGAAAGTATCTCTCATGATTTCTACTCTCGAAGCTAAAACAACTCGGTTTCCTCGACTGGCACATCACCTGGCTGCGTTCATACTTAACTGGTCGTTCGTACTATATAAGCATAGGATCTCATCGTTCTCACTCCTTCACCAGCTCCTCCGGAGTGCCTCAAGGGAGTAACTTGGGACCGCTTCTCTTCCTCATCTATATAAATGATCTATCTTTTGTTTTACCGCCAGGCCAACACCTAATGTACGCCGACGACGTAAAAATATTCGCTCCAGTTAGAAACGACAGTGAATGTGTACGCCTTCAAATGATCCTAGAGAATCTGGACAGCTGGTGCAGCAGAAACGCCCTCCAAGTGTGTGCTATATCATTCAGCAGAGCCCGTTACCCTATCTCGTTTACATACACTATGCTCAACACGGCTTTGGCTCGCACGACATGTATCCGTGATCTGGGGGTGCTACTCGACCAGAAGATGTCATTTCGCCCTCACATTGACAGCGTTGTTGCAAAGGGAAATCAGCTACTCGGTCTAATTACGCGGACCTGTAGCGAGTTTACCGATCCCATGTGCGTCAAGTGGATCTTCTGTGCCATCGTAAGGTCGTGCCTGGAGTACTGCTGCCCGATCTGGTGCCCGCTTGGCGTTGGTGACATCAATCGCCTCGAAGCCATTCAACGGAGAATCGCCAGGTACGCGGTTCGACTCCTTCCATGGCAATCCCACCATGCTCGGCCCTCCTACCATCAGCAGTGTCTGCTTCTCGGACTTGAACCACTCTGCTCACGACGCTAAAACGCTAAACGAAATAATCCGGTACTATGCAACCCATCAACGAAATCGGTATTAGCCACGGAATTGCATAAAGGTGCATAATGCATGACAGAATAACATGGAGAGCGATCGGTGGCATTTAATGTATCAGTCAGCTCCTATCTGATATCAGGTTTATTGAAATCTCCGGAGACGTATAATAAATCACTCTCTTTAATGCGGCTTGAAATTTCACGTACACTATCACGTAAAGCGTTCATCACTGCGGGGTCATTCGCATGACTAGGCGGAATGTAAACAACGCCGATGTAAACAGAGACACCTGGCAGCAATGTTTTGATCCAAAGTTGTTCCAGTATGGTATTAGGCGAGGCGATCTCACATGTCGGTATTGAAGAGGAACATGCAATTAAAACACCCCCACCGCGTGAGAGGGCACTGTTGGAAAGATTCCTTTCGCACCTGTAGATATGATAATGATCGTTAGTGAGGAGCGAAGAAGGTATGGACTGAGTAAGCCAAGTCTCAGTGAGAATGATAAAATCATATTCTGATTCTGATAGCGCCAGGCGAAGATTTGTAGTTTTCGTTCGTAGACCACGTACATTTTGGTAGTAGATAGAGAGACTGGGATGAGCTGAACGAGGTGCATCGCCGGATGCAGTGCAAGATTGCTATTCGTTCGACGGGCCAGCGTCAACAGATTCATCAGTCCGTTTAGCGTTTACGCGACGCGGTCTTTTTTTAGGCGCGGCTAAGCATTCGGGAGGCGACCTGGTAGGTGTGGTAGTGACAAGCATTCGCTTATTAAGGTCCTGATGTGGTTCGTTTGTAAACAAAGCTGCATCTGTGGTGGTCATATCATATGAAGTCGCAACAGGCTGCGCGGGCGGATCTGTATTGGCAGTTGGTATCGGAGTGCTCAATCCAAACCGTGGGAGAGGATTACGATAAGTGTCTGTAGTGAGAGTGACAGGGTGATCGAGTGTAGGTTGAAGCATCGAATTTGTATCGGCGGCTGCGAGAGCATTAGTGTTATTATCATTTGTCCGGTAGTCACGGAACTCACCGTACGTTAGAGCGGAGGGCCATGTCTCAGGTGAGGGAGCCTTGCTGCGTAGAGTGACTGGTATGCCCACCCTAAACGAGACAAATGAGAGTGTACTGGTGTCAGCGCCAAATTTCGTCAGACGGTGAACGAACACATCCCGCTTGTCGAGTGCTAGACGTACTTGCACCATGTGTGAGATTTGCTCAGTGGTGACCGATGGGGCAAAACGTGTAAAGAATAGCCACATTCGCATGTCAGTGAGTGGAATGATATCCAATGAATCCGAGTCAAGCGGCGATCCGAATCCTCTAAGTAGTGGTGATAGCGGCTTAATAGGTGGTGGCATGGTAGTGTTGGACGACGGTCCGCTCGCACTTACACTAAATGAAGCGGTCAAGGATGGAAACTGTTGTGACGATGTAATATTGTTGACCCCTAAAGTAAACAATCCTGGATTCGATGATGCTGGTTAGCTGTGACGGCTGGTGTGAATGGGTTGTTGTGGCGGCAAATCAGTAGCGATGTTCGACGAAAACAGACAAGAACGGATCTCGTCCTTAAGCACTTTCAAGAGCTCGCACTTATTATCTGTGATCTGTTGTGACAGCTCGCTACGCAGGCTTACTTTAAGGTCGGCTATGCTGGACAGTAGGTCGACAGAAGTGTGAGTGTACGGGGTGGATGACCTCAACACGGCCGTACGCGGATCCTGGTGAAACTTTACACAAGCTTTACAAACCCAAAAAAGTTGTGCACAGGACTCTATAGTAGCGGACAGTTCCTCAGAAAGTCCGCTGCATGAGAAGTGAAACTCAAAATGCGATCAGCAGCTGCGATGTCGTTAACGCAGGCGGAACAAATACCAGCCATTGCTTTGTAAATGAGCGATTGATTGTGATGTTGAAGCGACGACGTTGGCCGGAAAACGTTTCCAGGTGATTGACGATGAATAATCCAGTTGTTAAACAAAACCAGGCAATGAAGTCACGTTCACCAGCAACAGGTTCAGCAAAGAAACAGGTTTTCACGGAATAATATTGAAAATAGTCGGAGCGCAGAGAATCTTCGACCAGTCACAGTGACGTTTGGAGTGAGAGAAAAAAATATATGCTCCTTAATTTAATTATAAGGTTGCCGATAAGACATGATGGTCCGTTGGTTATATATGAAATAAATAAAAAAATAAAAAAGTATGTGTATTTGAGCCGGTCTCGTAGTACAGTCGTCAACTTGTACGACTTAACAACATGCCCGTCATGGGTTCAAGCCCCAAATGGACCGTGCCGCCATACGTAGGACTGACTATCCTGCTATGGGGGGATCAATAAGTCACTGAAAGCCAAACCCACAAGTAATGTGGTACAGGCAGGCCTTGACCGGCAACGGTTGTTGAGCCAAAAGAAGAAGAAGAAGTGTATTTACACATCGATCCAAGTTGCACAACGCCGAAGCACGACAAAACTGTTCCTACAGAAACAGTTGCTGACACAGCCGCGCACGCGACCAGCTGAAAGAAGCAGCGTATTTTATCGCCAATTAAAGGAAAAACACACTTTTCCTGCCGATCGTCAACCAGAAACGGTTGTTCAGCGTTTTTTACACATGCTTGGCAACAACAGCGAGGGATTAATTTTAACAATTCTTGTCTGATCGACATGTGAAGCACACGCATTTAAAAAAATACTTATCCAAAATATATATCATATAGATATATGAATATATCTAGCAGAGTCTGTGATCTAAAGTCCGTAGTCTACAAAACATATGCCCTCAATCAATGTGGGCCACGGAAAATGTATTTAAAAATCAAAGTGGTGATGCTAAAACGATTGGAGAACACTGGGTTAGAGCAGCCATATACATCAAATACTGAATACACATCGTTAGTTTTAGTTGACTCATCGCTCCCATATGAGCTTGAACTCATGACGAACACGTAATCAGGCGTGCGAGTTAAGTTCTTAAAAACATAAAACATAATATGTATAGCTTTTCTACCGAATCAATTGTTACCCCTACATCTAGAGTTTCACCCAGAAAGTTCATCGCTTCATACGCAAACCAAGTAGGAGTAAAAACATCATGGGCGGCTAAAATTGTAGAAAAAATGTTTACAAATTTTGCTGTATGGATTATTAATAGGTATCATTTAACTGTTGAAACATCAACTGATTTTTGCCAAAATCCTGATTGTCATAACAGAGCTGCCAACATCATCTGTTTGACAGATAAACAATGCGTTCTAACGCGCCTAAAGTTCGCATCATTTTCTTCATCCTTTTTTCTCTCTCTTGCTTTAAACTATCATCAGCGTTAAGACGTGAATAAACTCGATCCTATTATTTGGTATTGTGAACGCTCTGCAATTGTTCATTTATTGTGCAAATACCTCTGCCCAACAGGTTATGGGCCCAGGGCTTTGGTGACGCAATTGTCTAGAGGTTCCTTGATAAAGAAAGGCGAGTGTCCGAGATTGCGAAATCGGTTTGTCCGCGTTGAGCGTGCTTTGGAGAAAGAAATAGCACAATGGCGGAATCGCATGTGTCTTTGGAAAAGCTAAATGATAAGAACTACTCCATATGGAATTTCAAAATGGAACTTCTGTTGTCACGGGAGAAAGTAAAGTCTGTGGTGATTGAAGCAAAGCCCGTAGCACCTACTGTGGCATGGCTCGCCGACGACGAAAAGGCAAGAGCACTGATTGGCCTATCTTTGAACGACAGCCAACTCATTCATGTGATGCAGACGACTACGGCAAAAGAAATGTGGGACCTACTGAAGAGCTACCGCGAGCAATCCTCCCTTTCAAACAAGATCCATGTCATGCGCCAAATGTTTACTACCAAGATGCCGGAAGGTGGAAACATAGATGAGCACTTGAAAGAGTTATCAACGTTGCGGCTCCGACTGATCGCATTGGGTGAGGAAATGAAGGATCCTTTGTTGCTTTGATGCTATCCAGCGTGCCAAGATCGTACGACGGTTTGATTGTTGCGTTGGAGAGTAGGCCGGATGCTGACCTTACAGTGGATTTCGTAAAGGGAAAACTGCTCAACGAAGGACGACGTCTTGCAGATGGTTCGGATGAGGAGAAGGAGCTACTGTCTGGCAGTGACAGGAATAAACGTGAAAAGAACAAACGAACGCAGTTTCACTATTGTAAGAAGGATGGACACATCCGTGAAGAATGTCGTAAATTAATGGCCGATAAAAGAAACAACACATCCACAACTAACCAAAACGCAAATTGTGCAGTCAATAGTGGAGACTTGTGTCTGTTTACCGGAAAAACACCTGATAAACGATTGTGGTGTTTTGATTCAGGAGCAACTGCTCACATGACAAGCGATGCGTCCATTCTGGTAAATATTGATGAAACGAAAAGATCAACAATTAGTTTAGCTAATGGACAGTCGATCAACTCGGCTGGTGTGGGAAACACAAAAAAAGTTTCTGTAAACGGAAAAGGTACTCGTGTAAACGTGACACTGGGAAATGTGTATCATGTACCTTTGCTCACTACAAATTTGCTGTCAGTAGGCAAAAAAACCGACTTAGGTTTCAAAGTCGTTTTCGATAGCAAAGGCTGCCGTGTTGTGAAAGGAGAAAATGTTATGCTGGTTGGAGAACGCTCAGGTAACCTTTATAATCTAAAACATGTTTCTGAGCAAGTGCTGCTTACAGGAATAAAACACAGTGTTTCGTATGTGCATTTATGGCACCGTCGACTTGGGCATCGGGACCTGAATGCTGTGATGAAAATCGTGAGCGACGAACTTGGCCATGGACTAAAGCTAGACCACTGTGACATGGAATCTGTGTGTGTGTCTTGCAGCCAAGGAAAAATGAGCCGGGTCTCATTTCCAAAGACGTCTACAAATCGAAGCACTGCTGTTGGGGAACTTGTTCACACCGATCTTGGCGGTCCCATGGAGGTTGCGACACCTCGTGGCAATCGTTTTTATGTCATGATGGTTGACGACTACAGCCGTTTTACGACGGTGTACCAGTTGCAGCATAAGTCGGACGCAGCGGAAAAGATACGTGAATATTGTAACCTCATGAAGAATCAATTTTGATACTATCCCAAGAAGATTAGATCGGATGGTGGCGGTGAGTATTCGAATCTTTCACTGAAAAAGTTTTTTTTAGATAACGGTATCGTTTATGAGCAATCGGCCCCATACTCGCCGCAACTGAATGGTGTTGCTGAATGGAGGAACCGTTATGCAGTAGAATCCGTTCGTTGCATGCTGTCGGAATCTGAAATGGAAAAGAAATACTGGGGCGAAGCGATCAGCACGGCGGTTTATCTGCAGAAACTTTTGCCTTCATCAACAGTGAACTGTATCCCTTTTGAACTATGGCATAAAAATAACCGTCATATGCAAATCTCCGCATCTTCGGATCGACGGCATACGTTCACATTCCACAGGAGAAAAGGCGATAGCATGACATGAAATCTGAGAAACTCATTTTTGTAGGTTACGCCGATGGACGTAAAGCTTATCGATTTTTGAATCCTATGACAGGTCGCATCACGATAAGCAGGGATGCTAAGTTTTTGGAGCTTTTTAATTTCAAGGAAGCTGTCAAACAGGTTCACACTGAATCTGGTGATAATTTTCATGTGCCGCTCGTTTTACCACCAACTACAGAAGAGAACAATGATTTGTTTTCAAGTTCACCACCGATATTAATGAAAACTCAGAATTGGAGCCGTACGGCAGTGCATCTGAAGGAGAAGATTACTCCAGTGATTCCTATGATGATGAAGATGTACGACGTTCTCAGCGCCCAACCAAAGGAATTCCTCCGGTTCGTTTGATAGAGGAAGCGTACATAATCGGAAATGCCCTTGAAGAAGAGCGTGAACCAAGGAGTTTTCACGAAGCCATTACATGCCCAAGCCATACGCAGTGGAAAGCTGATATGTTAGATGAATTAAAATCTCACTCGGACAATGGAACGTGGGATTTAGTCGAGATACCATCAGACCGGAAGGCAGTGGGTTGCAGATGGGTATATAAAATAAAACGTGATTCGTATAGCTCATTCGGGCAACTGTTAAAATACAAGGCGCGACTTGTTGCTCAAGGATATTCACAGAAGTACGGTCAAGATTATGACGAGGTTTTTGCACCAGTTATGAGCTATACTACACTCCGTTTGTTGCTGGCTCTGGCTTCTCGAGACAATATGAAGCTCAAACATTTCGATGTAAAAACGGCTTACCTATATGGCGATCTTGATCAAGAGTTATTGATGAAGCAGCCTCCTGGCTGCGAAGAAAAAGACAAAGAACACTACGTGTGCAGACTAAACAAGAGCATATATGGGCTAAAACAGTTAGCACGTTGCTGGAATCACAAACTGGGTGGTATTCTCCAAGAAATAGGTTTCGAGCAAAGCAGCGCTGATCTTTGCCTATATATGAAAGGCGAAAGTACTAATAAAATATACTTGCTAGTATATGTTGACGACATCGTGGTTGGCGCAAAAGATGAGAAAATCATCGATGAAGTGTACGACACACTGAAAAAAAAAAATTCGACATGACCAACCTGGGCGACCTAAATTATTTTTTGGGTATGGAAATTAAGTGCGAAGCAGGTAGATACAGCCTGTGTCTTAGCAGTTACATTGACCATGTGGTGGACAAGTTTGGCCTTCGTGATGCTAAAGGAGCAAGAACGCCTATGGATAGCGGGTACATGAAAGTGCAAGACAACAACGAAGCTCTATCCGATGGATCTAATTACAGAAGTATTGTAGGTGTACTCCTTTATATCGCTGTCTGTGCGCGCCCAGATATCGCCGTTAGTGCAGCGATATTAGGTCGGAAGGTTGAAGCTCCAACGCAAGCGGACTACGTGGCAGCTAAACGTGTCATACGATATCTAAAATCTACACGCGATTGGTGTTTGTTATACGACAAAGCTGATAGCGGTTTAACCGGCTACACGGATGCTGACTGGGCTGGCGACACTAGTACCAGAAAATGCACATCTGGATTTGTATTCCTTTATGGAGGAGGAGCAATTTCATGGGCCAGCCGAAAGCAGACATGGGTGACTTTGTCATCAATGGAGGCAGAATACGTGGCTCTAAGCGAGGCAAGCCAAGAACTTGTCTGGCTACGTGGTTTGTTAGAAGAGATGGACAATCCCCAAGATAAACCTACACGTATGTTAGAAGATAATCAGAGCTGCATAACGTTTGTAGGCTCTGAAAGATCCAGTCGTCGATCAAAACATATCGAAACAAGGGGACATTTTGTGAAGGATTTGTGTGACCATGGAGTTTTGAAACTTGAATTTTGTCCAACAGAAGACATGGTAGCTGACATCCTCACAAAACCTTTAAGAGCTACAAAGCAACGGAAGTTTTCAGGAATGTTAGGGCTATCGGAAAAACATGGCACTATCGATTGAGGAGGAGTGTTGAAACATCAACTGATCTTTGCCAAAATCCTGATTGCCATAACAGAGCTGCCAACATCATCTGTTTGACAGATAAACAATGCGATGTGACGCGCCTGAAGTGCGCATCATTTTCTTCTTCGTTTTTTCTCTCTCTTGCTTTGAACTATCATCAGTGTTAAGACGTGAATAAACTCGATCCTATTATTTTGTATTATGAACGCTCTGTGATTGTTCATTAATTGTGCAAATACCTTTGCCCAACATTAACTTGCTCAAGTTTGACATGATTGCATAACCTTCGTTCTGTTTTTCCTATATTGTGCGCGTAAATTCGTCCATTTGGTTTTTATAGATGTTACATCCAAACCCATTTCCGAACTTACGGACATCCATTCAAGTTCTTGTCGAACATTGTTTTTGTAATTGGAATCAGCTTTGGTCCACAGCAACGGTTTGATTTGAACGATTGAGATGAGCTCGAGGGTTTGTTCATCGGAGAAAAAACACTTCAAAGAAAATGTGTAGTAATGGTGAATGTAAATTATGTTTAAACACAAGCAACACTAATATTCAGGGTTTCGAATGATATTAGGGAATAGTTCAATCACTTAGGGGAATGTTGCAAATCGGTAGGGGAATATTGCATGCAAGCTTTGGATGTTTGCAATCGATTAGGGAAATTTTGCAAGCGTACTGTGGAGCTGTCGTCAGACGGTGGGTGCCGGTGTAATTGTGTAATTGTGTACCTCAAAATATTTTCGCCAATCTTACTAACTTATCATGTTCAATTATGGCTCCGCAGCAGGATTTCTTAAGTTTATCGTATGCTTATCTCTTGTTTCGTTTTATGTGATTTTTTCGTAGTTTTATCGATACATCCTTTCTTCTCCATTGTTATTGATATTGATATTTGAATTGCCGTAGGAGGGAAAAAGAAGGCCTGAGAAAATGCGCGAAAGGCAATGATTTCTTCCGTCGCTTTGCCCAGCGGGCCGAGCGGGCCAGCGGGTAAGTAGCTTAAGGCCACCATACTACCGAAGCGTATTCCAGCATTGGCTGCATCTTAGGCTAGAAATAGACGAACCGAGATCATCGCGGTACCGCGAAAATCGCGTATGACTTGAGCTGTCAATTATGTTATAAAATCTGACAGATAGGCGAGATAATCGCGGTTGGTGTATGGAACCATCCGAGGTCTGCTGACGATTGAATGTGCCAAGAAGAAATATTTTTTGATCAATTTGCGAATCACATTATTTATTTCACATAGTTTATGCAAAATAAAATACAAAACCCATTTCTCGACACGTGTTTTCACACAAATCCGCCAGAAAAAGAAAAAATAATCGGATCCCTACCGCAAAAATCTCAGTAATACCGAAGTTGGGTATCTCTGCGAAACAGCAGGCGCGATTGGAGGCGCGGAAGATTTGACAGCCCATCTGTTCTACAACTGTTATAAACAAGGCGCGAATTTCGCGGTACCGCGACGATCTCGGTTCGTCTATTTCCAGCCTTAATGCTATATTATGCCAGTGATGTGACGTGGAATTTGTTTTAGTGAAACTCATCATTATTTTTAGGTATTCGTAATAGCAACCGTACAGTCGTCAACTCGTGCAATTCCCGAAGGATAACCGTTCCCTGATCCGTAAGACTTGACTAACTGACTGGCAAATTCACTGTTATAATGAATATTGTACCATTGGTACATGAAACATGTACCAAGTGTTAAACGAGCCACGTAAAAAAACTGGCACGAAACAAGAAACAATGGGACATAAAAACTGAGAAATGAAGTTATGACACAAGGAATATACATAATAAAATTTCTGTCATTCATCAATTTATTAATGCGATAGGATTTTTTTTATTCCATTATTTCAACACCATACGTTGAATCGTGTATTAAATAAACACTCCGACCGTAGGAAAACACATAATAACGTTCTGGTCTTACCGAGATTAGGACTCCGAACGAACAATTTATATAATCTTTGAAAAAAGCGATTAACAACTATGATTAACATATTGCTATTATCTGCAGAAATATTTGTATAAAAATGATCTTTGTTAAAAAATATTGCACCGGACACTCAATCACATGTATTGGAAACAAAATCAGGCGCGCAGCTACGCGGCTTAATACATATTATACTTTGTCCTTAATCACAATCGGGTGAAATCGTGATCGTTTTGGATCGCCCATGCTCATTTATTTATTACTTGGTTTATTTTTTTATTTATTATTTATTTTACATGCATCGGTCAACAATTTATCGAACCTTTGCTCGGATTTTTCGAGCTGTAAGGAAAGTTTTTTTCTTAACCGAAATCACTCTAATGGCATACAAAAATAGGATAACACATTCACACGTCCACGGAAAAAAGAGAAACATGTACAGTAGAACGTCGATTATACGGGGGCGGATTAACCTGCGGGCGGCTTAAACGTGCGCATAAATGTGACAGCTGTTGAAACGTAAAGCGAACGTTAGCAGCGATAGTCAAATGGGCAACCCGTTTTTTGTACAGCTCTGTAGTGTCTAGTGGTATTTTCGAAACTCATTTTTGGTCATGAATAGTTGTAAAACCTATAATTATTGATTAAAATAATATTCTACTAACAATTAATCGATTAATTGAAGGTGAATTAATCGTAAAACTGGTGACTTTTGTAATTTTCATATGAATTTGACATTTCTTGGACCATTATCCATGCAAATCGATTAACCGGCTACCGTCCGGTCCCAAGCTGCCCGGATAATCGACGTTCTACTGTATAGAAATGTGTACAGCAGCTCACAAGAACTTATAAAACAAAGAAAGCAAAATCCAGGGATTGTTCAAGAAAGACATGTTAGGTGAGAAGCAAGGGGGTGCGTGTAGCAAAAATATTGTTGCACGTTCCAGGTACATTGCTACATTACTATGATGAAAATGAAATATCCCGGCAATATGGGCTAACTTCTTGCACGCGGGAAAAACAATATCCCTATCCGCAAAAGGCGGTTTTGCCGCGATTTACGACCTAGCGAAAATGTATTTTTGACGACCCTATCCACAAAAGGCGGTTTTCTCCGCGATTTACGACCTAGCGAAAATCTTTTTTTTTTTTTTTGATGATTTGTATGGAGCGAAGACACACTCCCAAATTATGGTTACAAATTATGGGTGGGAAGATTATGGTTCTGACTTTTGTTTGACTCTAGCTCACTGACAATGATCTCCCGTCGCATTCTCACAATCCCATCGGCTCTACGGTTTGGTTGTTGCTGCTCTTTCTCGCACGTGAGGGAGTTCGCTTTCTCCTTGTTTTTCCCGTGTATGGAATTGGCTGCTAACGATCATTATCCTCAGAATCCGTTAGTTACTTACTTACTAACTTATCCGACGCTACAACCGCTTTGCGGTCTTGGCCTGCCTCAGGAGTGTCCGAAACCGCTCACGGTCTCGCGCCTTCGTCTTCCAGTCCGTTATCCCGGCCTTAATGGCGGACGCCTCCACGCCATCTTGCCACCTCAATTTGGGCCTACCACGCCTCCTCTGTCCTTGTGGACGGCCTAAAAAGACTTTACGGGCTGGGTCGTCCGTTTCCATGCGTACAACATGGCCAGCCCACCGGAGCCTGACGAGCTTGATACGCTGTATGGCAGTGAGGTCGCCGTACATCTCGTATAGCTCGTCATTATAGCGGCTCCTCCATTGTCCTTCCACACATACGGGGCCAATTATCCTTCTGAGCATCTTCCTCTCGAACGCGGCTAACGAGGGTTTCGTCAGATTTGGACAGTGTCCATGTCTCAGAGGCGTATGTGAGTACTGGTACTATATAGGTACTATATAGTCCCAGCTTCGTCCGTCGCGACAGGTTCTTTGAGGTGAACTGCTTTTTCAGGCTGTAGAATGACCGGTTGGCAGCCAGCATCCTTGCGCGCAACTCAGCTTCCATGCTATTGTCGTTGCTGACCTTTGACCCAAGATAGGTGAATTCTGGGACGACTTCAAAAGTGCGTTCACCTATCTGTACATCACGCCTACGTAGATTCTGATTATTTATTGGTAGGCCCGCTGATGTTACCACCATCAGTTTATTCTTTGCCTCGTTTATCTGCAATCTGAGGTTCTCTGCCGCCTGCTCGATCCCTTGGTAGGCTTCTGCTACATAGGAGAGCCGCAGACCAATGATGTCTATATCATCAGCGTATGCCAGGATCTGGGTTGACTTAAAGAAGATGGTTCCCGTAGTCTCCACCCTCGAGTCGCGGATGGCCCTCTCTAGTGCCAGGTTGAATAGGAGACAGGCAAGCCCGTCTCCCTGGCGCAGACCCTTGGTGGTAGCAAAAGGTCCTGAGAGTTTTCCATCCACCCTCACCTGGCATGTGACGTTGGTCATAGTCATTCTAACTAGCCTTATCAGTTTGGCCGGGATTCGAAAAGAGCTCATAGCGTTGTACAGTTTTACCCTGGCTATGCTATCGTATGCGGCTTTGAAGTCTATGAAGAGATGGTATGTGTCGTTTTTGTATTCAGCCATCTTCTCCAAGATCTGCCGCATGGCGAAGATCTGATCAGTGGTTGATTTTCCGTTTCGGAATCCTCTTTGATAGTTTCCGACTATCTCTTCGACGTGCGGGACAAGACGATCCTGGAGGATCTGGGAGAATATTTTATAGGCGGTATTCAACACCGTAATACCCCTGTAGTTGTTGCAGTCCAACCCGTCTCCCTTCTTGTATACGGGGTAGATGATGCCGAGATTCCAATCACAAGGCATCGATTCGCTATCCCACACCTCAGTAACAATTTGATGAATCTCGTTTCCTAGTCGTGCATCTCCATTCTTGACCAGTTCAGCTGAAATTCTGTCAGTTCCGGGTGCCTTGTTATTTTTCAGCCGACGGATAGCCTTTCGTGTTTCTTCTATGCTAGGTGGCAGTAGCATGACACTATCTGCTAGTGGCGCTTCTAGCGGTTCGTTTAGCTCAGGTATGTCAAACTGGCGGCCCGCGGGCCGCATGCGGCCCTCGTCAATGCTGAATGCGGCCCGCGAGAATATTTTGAGAATTGCTAAATGCACTGCAAACCAAAAAAACTGTTATTACTATTCGTCTAATTGTATAAAATTTTCCAGAGAAGAACAATCATTTTGATGGTATATCTTTCAAATCTAACATGAATGTAACCATAACATCTCATAAACTTATGCTGCACAATCGTACAGAACAATTGAAACCCTTAAGAAAAATTGATTTGAATGCAAACTCATTATGTTTCGATGAAATTCTGAATATTAGCACAATGTTGTGTACACTCGATTGCACATTCTATGGAAAAATATGGAAAAATAGATTTGCGTCAACCTTCTACAAACGAAAAAGGAATGAAATACTTTCATACACACACTTGGAATCTTCGCAACAACTAGTGCTGGATTGTCAGAATCGTCATTTTTGATCTTAGCTATTCTGACTCCTGATCCGTCCAAATCAAACCAACAGTTCAGTTCGGTGCCGACCTAAGCTTATAGAGCCGTTTAATGCCATTCGGAACCATTGGAGTCATCGGTTGTCGCACGGAGCGGCTAATCTGCAGTGAGAAATGGATCTGGTCGGTCCTACCGAATTTGACCATGCCCCAATTACCCGAATTTGACCAATTATGCCCCCGAGTGCCGAGTTAAGGATTCATTGGGCTCCGAAATTCTTTTTCGAACGAATTTGCACGGCTCCGACCTTAGAATGTTACATTTTTGATGTTCAATTAAAGCCACTTCTGTTTTATTCATAATCATGCCACCATAAATGTTAATAAAAATGATTGTAGCCAAGTTGGAATTATGTGTACCCCACATTCTACAAAACGAATTAATGTACTTTCCAACCTCCCCAAAAATCAAAACCAAAATGATATGATTACGCTTAAGCCATGAGTATTTAGATTAAGGATTAAAATAATCGAAATGCCGAAGTCCTGCGATGTATAGCTTATTTCCATAGATTAGCTCACACAGTCCACTACCTCAATTCGCGAATCATCTCCCTTCAAGTGTCAAAAAACGAATCTTTGTCAGATAAAATTATCGTAATTTAAAAAAATTATTTGTAAAATACGGGTTCTTGGAACTTGGAAATTAGCAAAAATTATGTTTAAACACGTTTTATTACAATTTTTCTCTTGATCTGTCAAAAAATTGCAGGCAAATATATTTGTTATACATCCAGCGATGGATAGCTTGGATGGCTTGAAAATGATTCGCCTAGCGAAAAAGATACCTTAGTGAAAAAGTGTGGTTGGACGATATTTTCTAACAGAACTACCGTGTTGGAACGCGACTAATGAAAAATGTCGTAATAAGGATAAAAAATGCATGTGACTTTAAAAGTACATTAAACTATTTTTCGAAATAAAAAAGTGCACAATGAAAAATAACACAGCAAATTTGTAAATAGGAAACTATTCCAGATTTGAAGCGAGGAGTACAAAAAGTCAATTTGTTTAACAATAATGATTTTAAACAGTATTTTATATAAATATTGAGGTATAGTTTTTATTCTCACGTTTGCGGCCCGCGAATCACTGAAAATCTGTACTTGCGGCCCTCTGATGAAATGAGTTTGACACAGCTGGTTTAGCTGGTCGTTGAGTAATTCATCAAAGTACTGAGCCCACCGCGAGAGGACCTCTGGCTGGTTACTAACCAGATCTCCATCCTTGTTGCGATAGCAGGTAACCTTAGGTACAACGTTGTTTCGGTAACCTGCTATCGCTAGGTAGAACTTACGTGTCGGTCCGTTCACCTCTCTGGTTTGCTCGAGTTCCTGCATGTTTTGCTCTTCCAAAGCATGCTTCTTGGAGCGGTGAACTCGTTTCTCTTTGTGTTTGAGCCGTGAATATTCCTCTGCGCATGCCCGCGTTCTATGCCGTTGCTGCATTGCTCGGTATGCAGTATTCTTACGTTCGGTCACTTGTCTGCATTCATCGTCGAACCAGCCAGATTTGGTGTTGCCACGACGTGGTGGGAGTATATTTATTGCACAGTTTATTATTTTTGTTTTTAGAGCGTTCCACCTCTCGCTCGTAGTTTCATAACTGTTTTCTAGTAGTAGAGACTCGTCTAAAGCGGCTTTGAATTCCTGTTGGACAGTAATGTCCCTTAGAGAGTCCGTGTTGAGCCGAGGCTGCGTGTTTTCTCCGCCCCCATTGGTGCGTGGGCGGGCGATTCTACAATTGTTATCGTTAGTTAGTTAAAGGTAAACTGTTAGTAGCAATGGCTCTGGCACACCAAATGCTGTACCAATTCGTGCATGTTTATGTGCCACGCTGTATGGAAAGTGTTTTGTGATTAGCACAACTACAAACAGAGTATTATAGCGTGCGTCTCGATCCCTATGTATAAACATAAGACACACACCACTTTACTAGCATAAGGTTAGATGCCGAACGACGAAGGAGCACGAAGTTAAACATGACTACCCCACCCGTCAGGAAGGAAGGAAGAAGGACAGGAGATAGCGTCGTCGATTTCGCGAATTTGGTGCCCGCCGTTTGACGCAGAAGACGTGGAGACGTGGTTCGTGTGTCTCGAGGCTACATTCTGCATGAACGCGGTTAAATTTGACAAGCATATGTTTAACGCGGGTATCGTAGCACTGGGTACCCAAGCTAAGCATTTTCATTCTGCTATTGCGAAGTGTAACACCGCAACGACGAGTGACTGATACCTGGTCATAAAAAAGGCGGTCATTGGCCATTTTAACTTTTCAGAGAGTGAGAGGCTAACCAGCTTACTATCCGGTGTTTCTCTTGGCGATCAAAAACCGAGTCAACTTTTGTCGCAGATGCGCCGAATGGGTGGAGACAGGTGTTCCGACGCGGTTCTCTCCAACATTTGGCTTCGAGCCCTCACACCAATGGTTCGGTCCATCATCGCTGCGATTCCTTCCGCTTTCTTAGATGAACAAGCTGTGGTTGCCGACAAGATTATGGAAGTACTGAACGGAGAAGTATCAGCAGTTCGCACCAGGACCGCCAAAAATTGTTCTTCGCAGGCAAACCAAATCGCCGCACTAGAAGGGAAAGTTGAGGCGCTTACGCAGCGGCTCGAGGAGGTGCTGGCAGTGCATCGACCCGCATCATTCGATCGGCGACCGAGGCAACGGTCGAGAACGAGAGAGAGCGCCTTCTCCGCTCATCTGAAACACGTAAAAAATCACATCGCAAATGGATATGCTGGTTCCATTACCGCTATGGCAACAAAGCTGAGAGATGCGAGAGGGATCACCTGAGCGATCGCAATACTCAGTGTATTTTTTTTCGACGAGCAGAGCCCCTTACACCAAAAAAAATAGTCCGTTTTACACTCCCGCACCCAGACACTCTGTCACCCACACCAAGTTTCTCAGCTAATCACTCACCACATCACTATGCAGAACCCAACACTCCTAAAACACTCAGATCCACCTCCGGCAGTAACTCAATATATTCACCACACCACCGCTCAGAACCCACCACTTCAAAAGAGCACACATCTATAATTGCGCCACGCAAAAACACAACACAAGATCACACTACTACCACTTCATCACACATCTGCCGCATACACATTACCGATAATATGTCCCATCATCGCTTTTTGATCCACACTGGGGTCGAAATATCGGTTTTTATGATGTGTGCAGATTTGGGACACATGGTGGTAAACTTTTTATGCAGACGAGCAACAATTAAATGCCGCATATTGTATACCCTTTAAACCAAACGGGAGAGTGCTTTTAATCGTCACTTTGCTTCTCTATTCAACATGCGTAGTGACTCATTTGACGCAGTCGATCATTACAAGGAGACCGGTCCCTACGAGGCCATATGAGATCGATTCCCATCCGAACCTGTTAAATAAGTGCAACGCGCGAGAAGTCGATCCGCACATATGTAAACGACGACAAAGGCTAAGCGTGACGACGAATAAGCAAGAACGTCAATTGTTGAATAAACCTCGCTCTCTTTTGCTAAAACCTTCAACCAGACAACACGTGCGTAAGAATCCTCTTTGAATGGACAAATATTTTAACAGGTTATGGGCCCAGATCCACAAAAATGTCCGAAATCGTGAAAAATACCGGAATCGAACGACTGGACGAGAGAACTGGTCGACATGGAAATTCGTACAGACGTGTTTAAGACGAAGACCTGTGGGACGCCGTCGAGCCTATTGTAAAAGCCGACGGAACAGTAGAGGCCGTGAATCCCGTAAAGGATTAGAAAGCGCGAGGTAGAATCATATTGCTGTTAGAACCTGTTATGTTTGTACTTTTGTATTAAATTTTTTTATTGCACTCATACAACATACAAATAAATAAGATACACAATACACAATACACTTTAAAATAATACGTGCAGTGGTCGTGCACCAGCCACACCGAGCGCCCCTGCCGAGAGCTCCTGCTCGATCGGCTCGCAAACACACTCTGCTCGGCGCTCGGCACACACTAAGCCTTGCGCGCTTAGTGTGTGTGACAGTGTGCGTGTACACTCTGTCGTCTCCCTGGACGTTGACCGGTGGCAGCGCAACTCCCACAGTAAGTCCAGGGGTCGGCACGGCTGCCCACAACAGAATCGCATAATTATTACCACGTGAAAGATACACGAACGGCTCAAGAAGCGTGGAAGAAGCTGTGTGACGCGTTTGAAGAAACGGGCTTAGCACGAGAAGTTGGTCTGCTTTACAAGCTAATTAGAACCGACTTGGAGAGCTGTGGATCCATGGAACAGTATGCGAACAAAATGATTTCTACATGCCACCAATTAAACGCGATCGGTTTCACGATTGCAGAACGATTTGTCGGTGCGCTTTTCCTTGCTGGGTTGCCTGAACGTCACCAGCCGATGGTGATGGCATTAAAGAATTCAGGCACAGCGATAACGGGCGATTCGGTGAAAACGATTCTGTTGCAAGAGGAAGAAGATTCGACGCATGAAAAAATATGTGTCGTGAAACGTGATACACACAAGCTACGCGGAATAACCAGCCTAGAAGATTTGATCACAAAGGCCCTAAATGTTGGAAATGTCATAAATTTGGCCACATCGCTAGACAATGCGATGATCAATCTAATGCAAGATCGAATGCGTTTGGAGCGGCTCTGTTAAGTGTTGGTGAAGGTGCAGAGAGCGATTGGTATGTGGATTCTGGTGCCACGATGCATATGACACGTAACCTCAAACTCTTGGAAGCCGTGAAGGATAGAATCGGAACGGTCCTGGCTGCGAACAATAGGACCATGCAGGTCAAAGCATGTGGCATTGCAAAACTTTATCCGGCTAAGAGTAGACAAGAGGGTTTTCTACCGGTTCACGATGTTCACTATATTCCCAATCTTTCGATGAATTTGCTGTCGGTGTCACGAATAGTGCAAAAGGGGAATACAGTTGTGTTTGATAACGAAGGATGCCGAATAATGAATATTGATGGTATTGTTATTGCGACTGGTGTGATGGAGAACGATTTCTTCAAGATAATCGAATGGAAATCGTGTGAACGAAATAAGGTACTGGCATGCTCAGATCATTCTATGGAAATATGGCATAAGCGGTTAGGCCATATGAATGCAAGTAACCTGAGAAAGATGGCCAATGGTGTCTTGTATGGTTTGCGAATGAACGGAAAAGATTCAATTGGTGATTGCCGGATTTGTTCGAAGGGAAAGCAGACGCGGTTGCCTTTCAGTAAGAGTGGAACGAGAGCTGATGGATTGCTGGAAGTAATACACTCGGATATTTCTGGTCCCATGGAAGTGTCATCATTGGGAGGTAATCGTTATTATATAACTTTTATTGATGATATGTCGCGACGAGTGTGGGTGTGTAGCATAGGTTCGACACCCGACACTATTAGACTTAGCAAATTAGAATTAGATTAGAATAGCAAAGACACAATTATTAGTACAACATCCGCTATAATAATCTGCAGTAAATTCATTACATCCTAGACACAAACCGCACTAAGGCTAGAATGAAACAGCTAATGATAGAATGAAATAGCATGATAAGTGGCGTGATCGTATTCACCAACACACTCAAAAGAAATAGTTTTTACAAGTATAAAATTTTAGATTAAAAATTATCAGAACATAAATTACTGTAATTAGATGCACACAAATATTAGACATAAAAGTGCAATATGTTCTAATCCGAACCAACTAGATAAATAGGGAAAATTTAATAGAGTTCATCCAATTGCGCAGTAGGATAATACACATGGAAGGACGATGTTACCTAATGTACGCAAAAAGTCACGTACGCATAATGCGATAGATAGAGCAGGATAATAAATTCCCAAGTGCCACAAATCCACTAAACGACCACTAAACGGCTTCTAAACGCCTCAAATTCTCTACCTAAACGGAATATAGAAAGACTTCGTTTAGCAGACGGCAAACGACTCATGCATTCTAAAAATAGCAAAAAAAAGCTGGTGGCGCCATCTGTTTGTGGGATACCCAACCTGTGGAGCTTCCTCGCTTGGAGGAGAGCTTTCTCATTTCCTCTGTACTGTTGTATGGTTTCGCATTGAAGTTATGCATCGCTAGAACTAGAACGGCGATACGATTGTTTAAATACTAAACTCCAACGAAAACCACCAGTACTGAAGCAAGTGAGATTTGAGTAATGGTCGTTGGTGTTGATACCCACGTATCTGACCACACGACCATTCATATAGATTTTTGCTCAGAAAGTTAGAAGGCTATATAGGTCATTATAAGATGAAACTTGTCGAAACACATTGCAAGAAAAGGATAGCAATATAATGATGAGTTGTAATACGCCATCTATTGATCAAACCAATGAAGCTGTGAAGCTTTCATTTTTTTCCTATGGATATTCAATTTTCCAGTCGTTTAAGCTTAATCTGTGGCGCTTGGGTTGTAATCATGCATAACGGAGCGGATAAGCTAAATATGCCCATAAGCGCAATGTAATTATTTCGTATAAAAGGAAGCTCGCGCGTAGCTAGAAGAGAGTTGTTGTATCAGTAAAATCACGCAGTCCAGTCCGCCGCGCAAAATTTAGTCCGCAAATCAATAGAAGCCAACCACGCTATTAAGTTTAAGTAAAGTGGCAAAAATAAAGTGAGTTTATATAAAAGTGCAAATACAATCCGTCTTTAGTTTGGAACGGCACTAAGTGATGACAAGTTTCACTACATGGCGACCGTGACACAGAGCCAACGCAAAGGAATACGAACAAAACACTGAAGTAAGCATAACGAAAGGCTGCAGGTTATAAAAATCCCGTTGGACACGGTATGTAAACACTATGGTAAAATTTATATTTTGAAAACAAAAATACCATAGCGCGAAAAGCGGACGAAGGTATGTGTAAAAAGTATCGCAACAATCGCGAGTGCAAATTCGTCGTAAACACTATTATGCACAATACATATACACTAAGCTCACAAACACTAAAGTATTCGGCATAGATGTACGTTTAGATCACATTACACTTATAAACACAAAAGCCGATACGCGTCGTAAAGTGAGATGCAATAATGTGCAGTGACACCAATACAAATTAGTTCCGTGATACAACAACTGTGAAAAAACTCACCCGAAACTGCATGAATATCCCGAAACATCACCAATACAGTGCTAAAAATGAAATCAAATGTGAATTAAAAGCAACAACAATTACACATGCAGTGACACATAAATACCGAACCGGAATACTAATCAGAATAGTGCACAAGAAAGTGTGAAACTAAGTGCGCTAAGTGAAACCGAACTGAACAATCCCATAATCGCAGCAGCAGCAGCACTTCCACAACGAACAACACGAGGAAAGTGTTAAGAACGATAGAACGCGAGCAACAATACGCGAGGAAGCAGTCAACGACGCTATCGCAGTATACACATCGAGCAGCTGTTAAACTACACATCGTGCATGCCGTAGGACACGCAAACGATAAGTTTCGTTAAGTCTGGTATTGTAAAATTAACACTATGGGATATATATGAATATTCAGTAAAAAAAAAAAAATATATATATATATATATATATATATATATATATATATATATATATATATATATATATATATATATATAAAATTATAAAAAAAATAAGTAAATGAAAAAAAATAATAATAAAAAAAATAGGAACAATTATAGTTTTTGCGAAATAATTTTATTGGACTTAAACGTTAATTAATTATGTTATTTATTATGATTGTCGTTATTATTTAATGGATCGAATTTAATGAGTAAGTTAAAGGATAAATTATTCCAGTTAAGGTTAATACAACATAAATTAGAGTATTTACCAAAGAATTTTAGAGTTTGTACTGTAAGTAAATATAAAATTTTGGCTAGAGAACTATTAACATCCATACAATCGGATTTGATAGAGCTCGGAGAAGCCATAAGTGAAGAGTATTTAAACAAAATTAACAGTGAAACCAACGAATGCTTTTCAGCGATTGAGTTTCGCATAAACAATTACCAAATGACAAACGATTCCCAAACAGAAAAAATGGTGCATTTCGTATTAAAATTGCAACATCTCTTGTTCAAACATATGATGGATCAAAAGAGAATCTTGACATTTTCATAGATTCTGTAAACTTACTTAAAGAGATTACTCCAAATGATCAAAAGGTAATGCTGGTAAAATTTATCAAAACACGAATAACAGGGAAAGCCAGAATAGGATTACCACGAGATCTGGACAACATCGATGAAATTCTAGAAAATATAAAAGTAAGATGTGAAGAAAAAACAAATCCCGAAAAAGTCATCAACCAATTAAAAACTATCCAAGCAAGACAAACCACTAAAATTTGTGAAGAGGTCGAAATCTTAACTAGCAAATTAAAAGGACTTCATCTAGAACAAAAAAATCCCGAAGAAGTAGCAAACAAAATGGCTGTTAAAGTTGGAGTTGACACACTTAAAGAAAAAAATTCCTCTGAAACAAAAATTCTACTTAAAGTCGGACAATACCCACCAATTACAGCAGCTACACAAAAGGTATTAGAAAATGAAATCGAAAACAATAATTCAAATCAAGTTTTAGCCTTTAATAGAAACCAAAATTTTTCCACAAATAATTTCAAAAGATTTCCTAACAGCAAAACAATAAATTATAATAGATATAACTCGAACCCAAACTTCCAAAACAGAACTAACAGGAGGTATTATGAAAGTCCAAATTCAAATAGAACGAACCCAAATACATATACCCCAAATAGAAACAGAGATAGACATTTCTATAGGAACCCTAGACAATATAATCAATTTGGAAGACAAAATACACAGCCCAATAACTTCTCAAATCAACAAGCTCGTAGAATATTTTCTACTGAAGCTGAAGAAGAAGAGGAACAGAATATTTTTTTAGACCAAGCCCGGCAGGAATAGAACAGCTGCCGGTAATGACATTGAATTTATCTGCCAATAATTCAACTACAATTAAAGTAGAAAAAGCTGCAAATAAGTATAGTTCATTATTTATAGACACAGGAGCAGCAGTTTCATTATTTAAAATAGGAAAAATTAGATCTCAGCATGAGATAGATAGCAATAACAAAGTTAGACTTACACGAATTACTAATAACTCTTTAATTACCTATGGTACAATTAGTTCAAATTTAATATTTAACAACGCAACAGTTAGTCATAAATTTCACTTGATTCCAGATATTATAGAAATAGAAGCCGATGGAATTTTAGGAAGAGATTTCTTTACAAAATATAAATGTAAGATAGATTATGAATATTATTTGTTAAATTTTGATATCAATGGAATCTCAATATCTCATCCTATAGAAGACAATTCACTCTTAATTCCAGCAAGAAGTGAAATTATTCATAAAATAGATTTAAAGAATTTAAAAAAAGATTCAGTAGTTCATGCACAGGAAATAACAACAGGAATATTTTGCGCTAATACAATAGTTTCCAAGAATAATCCATGTATAAAATTTATTAATACTACTGAAAAAGATACTATTATTAACACGAAATTTTTCAAACCTTCAATAGAGCCAATTAATAACTTTGAAATTTATAAAGTAGAAGAAACTAAAACAAATATGCATAGAGTTAAAGAAATATTAAGCAAAATCAATTTAAAAAATTATCCAGATATTATTAGTCAAGAAATAAGTAAACTAGTAAATAAATTTTCTGATTTATTTTGTTTAAATGAAGACCCAATTACAACTAATAATTTTTATAAGCAAACAATTACTCCTAAAGACAATAATCCTACATATATACCCAACTATAAACAAATTCATTCGCAAAGCAAAGAAATAGATCAGCAAGTAAATAAGATGTTAGAAAATAATATAATAGAAAACTCCGTTTCCCCTTACAATTCACCAATTCTGCCTGTCCCCAAGAAAACAGGAAACGATAAGAAATGGAGATTAGTAGTCGATTTTAGGCAATTGAACAAAAAGATATTACCAGATAAGTTTCCACATCCGAGAATAGACACAATATTAGACCAATTAGGAAATGCAAAATATTTCAGCACTCTAGATCTGATGTCAGGTTTTCATCAGATCCCTTTGGAAAAAGAATCGCGAAAATATACAGCATTTTCTACACCAAAAGGACATTATCAATTCACAAGACTGCCTTTTGGACTAAACATAAGTCCTAACAGTTTTCAGCGTATGATGGCAATAGCAATGGCTGGCCTCACACCTGAAATAGCATTCATTTATATCGATGATATTATAGTAATAGGAAGCTCAATGAAAATCATATAGAAAATCTTACACAAGTATTTAATAGATTACGATACTACAATCTTAAATTGAACCCAGAGAAGTGCAAATTCTTTAAATCAGATGTTACATATCTTGGACACACAATAACGGACCAGGGAATATACCCTGATGAAACCAAATTCGAAACAATAAGAAAGTTTCCTATACCAACTAACGCAGACGAAGTTAGAAGATTCGTAGCTTTCTGTAATTACTACAGAAAATTTATACAAAACTTTGCAAAAATTGCAAAGCCACTAAATGATTTATTAAAGAAAGGCACACTTTTTGAATGGAAAAAGGAACAACAAACAGCATTTGATTCATTAAAGGAGCATCTGCTATCTCCAACCATTCTTAAATACCCAGACTTTAGCAAAGATTTTATTATAACTACAGACGCATCAAACTTTGCGTGCGGAGCAGTTCTCTCCCAAATCACACATGGGTAAGATTTTCCTATTGCATTCGCAAGTAAAACTTTTACTAAAGGCGAAAAGAATAAGAGTATAATAGAAAAAGAATTAGTAGCTATACACTGGGCAGTAAATCATTTTAAACCATATGTTTATGGACGGAAATTTACAATCAGAACAGACCATAGACCACTGGTTTATCTCTTTGGTATGAAAAATCCAACGTCAAAATTAACCAGAATTAGACTAGATCTGGAAGAATTTGATTTCACAATACAATTCGTAGCTGGAAAAAGTAATGTTGCAGCAGACGCATTATCACGAATCGTGTACAATTCAGATGAGTTGAAAGAATTGATCCCAAAAACTAAAGAGGAGGATATTAAAAGCATTAAAAACAATTCAATTATGGTAGTTAACACAAGAGCAATGGTAAAGGCGCAAAAGAAAGTAAAGGATACACCAACAGCTGGAAGAAATAAAGAAGAAGTAACTAATCAAGTATTTTGGAAGACAGATAGACCGTCAGAAGTTAATAAGATTTTGAAAATTAAGTCAGAAGTTAAAAGAAATGGAATAGAAATCAAAGTATGTAGTCACAACTATAATAAGCAACTTGGAAAAAGGGTTATCCCTCTTAACAATTCTAAAGGCCAAAATGGAAGTCAAGAAATATAACTTGCTCTTCTAGATATATGCCAAATTGCTAAGAAATTTAACCGAGACAAGTTAGCAATATCAGTTGAGGACAAATTATTCGAATATTACTCTCAATTAACCATAAAGGAAATAGTAGACACAGCAATTTTCGGTTACGAGATAATTTTGTTTGATCCACCTAAAGTGAGAAAGAAAAGTTGAAAATAATGGAAGAATATCATGCCATACCCACAGGAGGTCATATAGGGCAATACAGATTATATTTAAAAATTCGTGAAAAATTTAAATGGAATAATATGAAGCAAGATATAATAAGTTACGTGCAGAAATGTGAAATATGTAAAGTCAGCAAAGTAAATAAGCACACAAAAGAAAAATCTATAATCACATCAACTCCAGCAAAACCATTTACCATCATATCAATTGACACAGTTGGTCCATTACCCAAAACAATAAATAACAACAGATATGCAATTACGATTCAATGCGACCTATCAAAATATATAGTGATCATTCCAATTAAAAACAAAGAAGCAAACACGATTGCGAAAGCATTGGTTGAACATTTTATCTTGACTTATGGAAGCTTTTTGGAGCTTAGATCAGACCAAGGATTGGAATATAACATTGAGGTGTTAGGTAAAATAGCCCAAATTTTAAAAATAAAACAAACATTTTCAACGCCATATCATCCACAAACAATTGGAGCTCTAGAACGTAATCATAGAAGCTTAAATGAATACCTTAGAGCATTTACTAATGAACATCACGATGATTGGGATGATTGGATAAAATTTTATGAGTTTGTTTATAATACAACACCACATACAGAAACAAAATATACTCCGTTTGAATTAGTTTTCGGTAGAACAGCAAATCTACCACAAGAAATTTATAAACATAAAATCGATCCAGTTTATAATATAGAACAATATTACAATGAAATGAAATTTAAACTACAAAAGTCCAATGAGATTGCACGTAAGAACATAATTATAGAAAAAGAAAAAAGAGAAAAAGAATTAAATCAGCATATAAATCCCATAGATGTAAGCATAGAAGACTTGGTATACTTAAAAAATGAAAATAGAAAAAAATTAGATCCATTGTACTTAGGTCCATTTATAATTACGAATATTAAAGATCCAAATTGTACAATCAAGAATAGTCATACGCAAAAGACTACAACAGTACATAAGAACAGATTAATCAAGAACTAAATGAATAACGCAATTCTTTCGCTCATTCACTCAATCTTACGTTATTCACAAAAACGGGGGAGGTGTAGCATAGGTTCGACACCCGACACTATTAGACTTAGCAAATTAGAATTAGATTAGAATAGCAAAGACACAATTATTAGTATAACATCCGCTATAATAATCTGCAGTAAATTCATTACATCCTAGACACAAACCGCACTAAGGCTAGAATGAAACAGCTAATGATAGAATGAAATAGCATGATAAGTGGCGTGATCGTATTCACCAACACACTCAAAAGAAATAGTTTTTACAAGTATAAAATTTTAGATTAAACATTATCAGAACATAAATTACTGTAATTAGATGCACACAAATATTAGACATAAAAGTGCAATATGTTCTAATCCGAACCAACTAGATAAATAGGGAAAATTTAATAGAGTTCATCCAATTGCGCAGTAGGATAATACACATGGAAGGACGATGTTACCTAATGTACGCAAAAAGTCACGTACGCATAATGCGATAGATAGAGCAGGATAATAAATTGTAATCATGCATAACGGAGCGGATAAGCTAAATATGCCCATAAGCGCAATGTAATTATTTCGTATAAAAGGAAGCTCGCGCGTAGCTAGAAGAGAGTTGTTGTATCAGTAAAATCACGCAGTCCAGTCCGCCGCGCAAAATTTAGTCCGCAAATCAATAGAAGCCAACCACGCTATTAAGTTTAAGTAAAGTGGCAAAAATAAAGTGAGTTTATATAAAAGTGCAAATACAATCCGTCTTTAGTTTGGAACGGCACTAAGTGATGACAAGTTTCACTACATGGCGACCGTGACACAGAGCCAACGCAAAGGAATACGAACAAAACACTGAAGTAAGCATAACGAAAGGCTGCAGGTTATAAAAATCCCGTTGGACACGGTATGTAAACACTATGGTAAATTTATATTTTGAAAACAAAAATACCATAGCGCGAAAAGCGGACGAAGGTATGTGTAAAAAGTATCGCAACAATCGCGAGTGCAAATTCGTCGTAAACACTATTATGCACAATACATATACACTAAGCTCACAAACACTAAAGTATTCGGCATAGATGTACGTTTAGATCACATTACACTTATAAACACAAAAGCCGATACGCGTCGTAAAGTGAGATGCAATAATGTGCAGTGACACCAATACAAATTAGTTCCGTGATACAACAACTGTGAAAAAACTCACCCGAAACTGCATGAATATCCCGAAACATCACCAATACAGTGCTAAAAATGAAATCAAATGTGAATTAAAAGCAACAACAATTACACATGCAGTGACACATAAATACCGAACCGGAATACTAATCAGAATAGTGCACAAGAAAGTGTGAAACTAAGTGCGCTAAGTGAAACCGAACTGAACAATCCCATAATCGCAGCAGCAGCAGCACTTCCACAACGAACAACACGAGGAAAGTGTTAAGAACGATAGAACGCGAGCAACAATACGCGAGGAAGCAGTCAACGACGCTATCGCAGTATACACATCGAGCAGCTGTTAAACTACACATCGTGCATGCCGTAGGACACGCAAACGATAAGTTTCGTTAAGTCTGGTATTGTAAAATTAACACTATGGGATATATATGAATATTCAGTAAAAAAAAAAAAATATATATATATATATATATATATATATATATATATATATATATATATATATATATATATATATATATATATATATATATATATATATATATAAAAATTTATAAAAAAAAATAAGTAAATGAAAAAAAATAATAATAAAAAAATAGGAACAATTATAGTTTTTGCGAAATAATTTTATTGGACTTAAACGTTAATTAATTATGTTATTTATTATGATTGTCGTTATTATTTAATGGATCGAATTTAATGAGTAAGTTAAAGGATAAATTATTCCAGTTAAGGTTAATACAACATAAATTAGAGTATTTACCAAAGAATTTTAGAGTTTGTACTGTAAGTAAATATAAAATTTTGGCTAGAGAACTATTAACATCCATACAATCGGATTTGATAAAGCTCGGAGAAGCCATAAGTGAAGAGTATTTAAACAAAATTAACAGTGAAACCAACGAATGCTTTTCAGCGATTGAGTTTCGCATAAACAATTACCAAATGACAAACGATTCCCAAACAGAAAAAATGGTGCATTTCGTATTAAAATTGCAACATCTCTTGTTCAAACATATGATGGATCAAAAGAGAATCTTGACATTTTCATAGATTCTGTAAACTTACTTAAAGAGATTACTCCAAATGATCAAAAGGTAATGCTGGTAAAATTTATCAAAACACGAATAACAGGGAAAGCCAGAATAGGATTACCACGAGATCTGGACAACATCGATGAAATTCTAGAAAATATAAAAGTAAGATGTGAAGAAAAAACAAATCCCGAAAAAGTCATCAACCAATTAAAAACTATCCAAGCAAGACAAACCACTAAAATTTGTGAAGAGGTCGAAATCTTAACTAGCAAATTAAAAGGACTTCATCTAGAACAAAAAAATCCCGAAGAAGTAGCAAACAAAATGGCTGTTAAAGTTGGAGTTGACACACTTAAAGAAAAAAATTCCTCTGAAACAAAAATTCTACTTAAAGTCGGACAATACCCACCAATTACAGCAGCTACACAAAAGGTATTAGAAAATGAAATCGAAAACAATAATTCAAATCAAGTTTTAGCCTTTAATAGAAACCAAAATTTTTCCACAAATAATTTCAAAAGATTTCCTAACAGCAAAATAATAAATTATAATAGATATAACTCGAACCCAAACTTCCAAAACAGAACTAACAGGAGGTATTATGAAAGTCCAAATTCAAATAGAACGAACCCAAATACATATACCCCAAATAGAAACAGAGATAGACATTTCTATAGGAACCCTAGACAATATAATCAATTTGGAAGACAAAATACACAGCCCAATAACTTCTCAAATCAACAAGCTCGTAGAATATTTTCTACTGAAGCTGAAGAAGAAGAGGAACAGAATATTTTTTTAGACCAAGCCCGGCAGGAATAGAACAGCTGCCGGTAATGACATTGAATTTATCTGCCAATAATTCAACTACAATTAAAGTAGAAAAAGCTGCAAATAAGTATAGTTCATTATTTATAGACACAGGAGCAGCAGTTTCATTATTTAAAATAGGAAAAATTAGATCTCAGCATGAGATAGATAGCAATAACAAAGTTAGACTTACACGAATTACTAATAACTCTTTAATTACCTATGGTACAATTAGTTCAAATTTAATATTTAACAACGCAACAGTTAGTCATAAATTTCACTTGATTCCAGATATTATAGAAATAGAAGCCGATGGAATTTTAGGAAGAGATTTCTTTACAAAATATAAATGTAAGATAGATTATGAATATTATTTGTTAAATTTTGATATCAATGGAATCTCAATATCTCATCCTATAGAAGACAATTCACTCTTAATTCCAGCAAGAAGTGAAATTATTCATAAAATAGATTTAAAGAATTTAAAAAAAGATTCAGTAGTTCATGCACAGGAAATAACAACAGGAATATTTTGCGCTAATACAATAGTTTCCAAGAATAATCCATGTATAAAATTTATTAATACTACTGAAAAAGATACTATTATTAACACGAAATTTTTCAAACCTTCAATAGAGCCAATTAATAACTTTGAAATTTATAAAGTAGAAGAAACTAAAACAAATATGCATAGAGTTAAAGAAATATTAAGCAAAATCAATTTAAAAAATTATCCAGATATTATTAGTCAAGAAATAAGTAAACTAGTAAATAAATTTTCTGATTTATTTTGTTTAAATGAAGACCCAATTACAACTAATAATTTTTATAAGCAAACAATTACTCCTAAAGACAATAATCCTACATATATACCCAACTATAAACAAATTCATTCGCAAAGCAAAGAAATAGATCAGCAAGTAAATAAGATGTTAGAAAATAATATAATAGAAAACTCCGTTTCCCCTTACAATTCACCAATTCTGCTTGTCCCCAAGAAAACAGGAAACGATAAGAAATGGAGATTAGTAGTCGATTTTAGGCAATTGAACAAAAAGATATTACCAGATAAGTTTCCACATCCGAGAATAGACACAATATTAGACCAATTAGGAAATGCAAAATATTTCAGCACTCTAGATCTGATGTCAGGTTTTCATCAGATCCCTTTGGAAAAAGAATCGCGAAAATATACAGCATTTTCTACACCAAAAGGACATTATCAATTCACAAGACTGCCTTTTGGACTAAACATAAGTCCTAACAGTTTTCAGCGTATGATGGCAATAGCAATGGCTGGCCTCACACCTGAAATAGCATTCATTTATATCGATGATATTATAGTAATAGGAAGCTCAATGAAAAATCATATAGAAAATCTTACACAAGTATTTAATAGATTACGATACTACAATCTTAAATTGAACCCAGAGAAGTGCAAATTCTTTAAATCAGATGTTACATATCTTGGACACACAATAACGGACCAGGGAATATACCCTGATGAAACCAAATTCGAAACAATAAGAAAGTTTCCTATACCAACTAACGCAGACGAAGTTAGAAGATTCGTAGCTTTCTGTAATTACTACAGAAAATTTATACAAAACTTTGCAAAAATTGCAAAGCCACTAAATGATTTATTAAAGAAAGGCACACTTTTTGAATGGAAAAAGGAACAACAAACAGCATTTGATTCATTAAAGGAGCATCTGCTATCTCCAACCATTCTTAAATACCCAGACTTTAGCAAAGATTTTATTATAACTACAGACGCATCAAACTTTGCGTGCGGAGCAGTTCTCTCCCAAATCACACATGGGTAAGATTTTCCTATTGCATTCGCAAGTAAAACTTTTACTAAAGGCGAAAAGAATAAGAGTATAATAGAAAAAGAATTAGTAGCTATACACTGGGCAGTAAATCATTTTAAACCATATGTTTATGGACGGAAATTTACAATCAGAACAGACCATAGACCACTGGTTTATCTCTTTGGTATGAAAAATCCAACGTCAAAATTAACCAGAATTAGACTAGATCTGGAAGAATTTGATTTCACAATACAATTCGTAGCTGGAAAAAGTAATGTTGCAGCAGACGCATTATCACGAATCGTGTACAATTCAGATGAGTTGAAAGAATTGATCCCAAAAACTAAAGAGGAGGATATTAAAAGCATTAAAAACAATTCAATTATGGTAGTTAACACAAGAGCAATGGTAAAGGCGCAAAAGAAAGTAAAGGATACACCAACAGCTGGAAGAAATAAAGAAGAAGTAACTAATCAAGTATTTTGGAAGACAGATAGACCGTCAGAAGTTAATAAGATTTTGAAAATTAAGTCAGAAGTTAAAAGAAATGGAATAGAAATCAAAGTATGTAGTCACAACTATAATAAGCAACTTGGAAAAAGGGTTATCCCTCTTAACAATTCTAAAGGCCAAAATGGAAGTCAAGAAATAGAACTTGCTCTTCTAGATATATGCCAAATTGCTAAGAAATTTAACCGAGACAAGTTAGCAATATCAGTTGAGGACAAATTATTCGAATATTACTCTCAATTAACAATAAAGGAAATAGTAGACACAGCAATTTTCGGTTACGAGATAATTTTGTTTGATCCACCTAAAGTGAGAAAGAAAAGTTGAAAATAATGGAAGAATATCATGCCATACCCACAGGAGGTCATATTGGGCAATACAGATTATATTTAAAAATTCGTGAAAAATTTAAATGGAATAATATGAAGCAAGATATAATAAGTTACGTGCAGAAATGTGAAATATGCAAAGTCAGCAAAGTAAATAAGCACACAAAAGAAAAATCTATAATCACATCAACTCCAGCAAAACCATTTACCATCATATCAATTGACACAGTTGGTCCATTACCCAAAACAATAAATAACAACAGATATGCAATTACGATTCAATGCGACCTATCAAAATATATAGTGATCATTCCAATTAAAAACAAAGAAGCAAACACGATTGCGAAAGCATTGGTTGAACATTTTATCTTGACTTATGGAAGCTTTTTGGAGCTTAGATCAGACCAAGGATTGGAATATAACATTGAGGTGTTAGGTAAAATAGCCCAAATTTTAAAAATAAAACAAACATTTTCAACGCCATATCATCCACAAACAATTGGAGCTCTAGAACGTAATCATAGAAGCTTAAATGAATACCTTAGAGCATTTACTAATGAACATCACGATGATTGGGATGATTGGATAAAATTTTATGAGTTTGTTTATAATACAACACCACATACAGAAACAAAATATACTCCGTTTGAATTAGTTTTCGGTAGAACAGCAAATCTACCACAAGAAATTTATAAACATAAAATCGATCCAGTTTATAATATAGAACAATATTACAATGAAATGAAATTTAAACTACAAAAGTCCAATGAGATTGCACGTAAGAACATAATTATAGAAAAAGAAAAAAGAGAAAAAGAATTAAATCAGCATATAAATCCCATAGATGTAAGCATAGAAGACTTGGTATACTTAAAAAATGAAAATAGAAAAAAATTAGATCCATTGTACTTAGGTCCATTTATAATTACGAATATTAAAGATCCAAATTGTACAATCAAGAATAGTCATACGCAAAAGACTACAACAGTACATAAGAACAGATTAATCAAGAACTAAATGAATAACGCAATTCTTTCGCTCATTCACTCAATCTTACGTTATTCACAAAAACGGGGGAGGTGTAGCATAGGTTCGACACCCGACACTATTAGACTTAGTAAATTAGAATTAGATTAGAATAGCAAAGACACAATTATTAATAACATCCGCTATAATAATCTGCAGTAAATTCATTACATCCTAGACACAAACCGCACTAAGGCTAGAATGAAACAGCTAATGATAGAATGAAATAGCATGATAAGTGGCGTGATCGTATTCACCAACACACTCAAAAGAAATAGTTTTTACAAGTATAAAATTTTAGATTAAACATTATCAGAACATAAATTACTGTAATTAGATGCACACAAATATTAGACATAAAAGTGCAATATGTTCTAATCCGAACCAACTAGATAAATAGGGAAAATTTAATAGAGTTCATCCAATTGCGCAGTAGGATAATACACATGGAAGGACGATGTTACCTAATGTACGCAAAAAGTCACGTACGCATAATGCGATAGATAGAGCAGGATAATAAATTGTAATCATGCATAACGGAGCGGATAAGCTAAATATGCCCATAAGCGCAATGTAATTATTTCGTATAAAAGGAAGCTCGCGCGTAGCTAGAAGAGAGTTGTTGTATCAGTAAAATCACGCAGTCCAGTCCGCCGCGCAAAATTTAGTCCGCAAATCAATAGAAGCCAACCACGCTATTAAGTTTAAGTAAAGTGGCAAAAATAAAGTGAGTTTATATAAAAGTGCAAATACAATCCGTCTTTAGTTTGGAACGGCACTAAGTGATGACAAGTTTCACTACAGGTGTACTTTTTGAAAAGCAAGTCAGCTGATGAAGAATAGAAGCTGAAGAAAGAATACATAAATGCAATATTTCTAAAATGTTTACAGAAGCATGGCATACGGCATCAGACAACAAATGAGTACACGCCGGAACAGAATGGAATGGCAGAACGTGCTAACCGAACAATTGTGGAAAAGGCGCGTTGTATGCTGTACGAAGCGAAGATGCCGAAAACATTCTGTGAAACTGTGCAGACAGCTGTATATTTGATGAATAGATGGCTGACCAATAGCCATGATTTGTCACCAGAAGAGGTGTGGAGCGGCAAGAAACCGGATATTGCACATGTTCGGGTGTTTGGTACGAAAACGATGGTACAGATTCCCAAGGTGAAGCAACAGAAATGGGATCCTAAATCAAAAGAGTGTGTGCTCGTTGGATTTGAAGAGGACACCAAGGGATATCGGTTGTACGATCCTGCTGCATGTTGAAAAGTCGCGAGGTCATTTTTATCAATGAAGGTGGTGATACAAATGCGCAGATTCCCGAGCTAGATAGCACTGTGTGGCTTGATTTAAGTGAAGTACAGGGAAGCATCCACAATGATGAAAAAGATATGGAGCATGTAAGCGACAGCTCGGCGGGAGACATACCATCACATATCAACACGAATACTCCATCAACCAGCATAAGTGAAGTAGAGACTCAGGCGTTGAGACGCAGTAAACGTTAGCATAAGGTTCTAGAAAGGTTCAACGATTTCGTGGTTGGCAACACAAGCGCACCTGGTTCAGTATCGTCTGACGAAAGCAGTGATGATTATGAAAGTACAGAAGGTGAACCGGAAGGGGTTGCTGCTTTTCAACAAGAGTTGTGCAGTGAGGAACCGAAGAATTATGCAGAGGCAATGGCTTCCTGGGATGCGGATCAGTGGAAGCAAGCTATCGCTGAAGAGCTCGAGTCAATCGAAGCTAATGACACATGGACGTTAGTAGATTTACCTCCAGGACGTAAAGCGATTGGTTGCAATGGGTTTATAAGCGCAAAACCGACGCAGATGGAAAGTTGTACCGATACAAAGCCCGATTAGTTGCTCAAGGGTTTAGCCAGCAGTATGGGAAGGATTACGATGAAGTGTTTGCGACGATAGTCAGGCAATCGACCTTTCGTAGTCTGATGTCAGTAGCAGCTAAGAAGAATTTGGCGGTGAAGCAGTATGATATAAAAACCGCATTCTTGTATGCAAAGCTGGAAGAAGAGATTGATATGCGGGTTCCATGTGGTCTGAATGCTGATGGAAAGGTCTGTAAATTAAACAAGGGAAGAATCGACGAAGAAAACTGACAGTTAGTTTTCCGCGTTTGGCGAACGCTTCAAGTTCTCGAAGGAAAATTTCCATTTTAAATCACGGGCTGTGTTTTAATAAACTAAAATATTCACCCAAATTGATCTCCACCAAATATTGACCATGCAAAACGTAAACAATCCATCAATACATATACAAGCGGAAAACCATCTGTCAAAATCGGAGCCCAGGGAGGGATCGCCAAAAGCGCTATAACTACACCTCATTATATATTCCACCTCGCCCTAGACGCTGCATTCATGTATGCGGCAACAAATGACAGCTACACATTTTCTTTGTTCTATTTGTCAAATGTTGCTACACGATGTAGCTATCGTTGGGGACCTTTTCAAACCGTGTATGTTCAGCTGTCATATTGTGGTTGTCAAACATAGTTGGTTGTGTTTTTATTATGCGAAGATCACTCCGGTTGTGTTTTGGCCGTGATACACAAAGTTTCTCTTTATTACAGTGAAAATATGGAAATAAATCAACTTCTTCCAACTTTAGCAGCTGAAGTGGCTACTCTCATGTTGATACTCATAGAAGAGGATGGCGAAGAACTGCAGCAAGAGGAAAATGCACGGCGCTGCTGGATGACCGATCTATTTCTGGAGAGGGAAAGCGTTTGGACCCGGCTGTTTAGGGCGATAGATGGCGAAGAACCAAACAATCGGCTAGAAAGTTTTCTACGTGTGAATCGCGAAAAATTTTACTATGTTTTAAATCGGATTGGGCCAAAAATTGAGCGACAAGATACAACGATGCGACCTTCGATTTGCCCGAAGCAACGATTATGCATCGGGCTTCGCTTTTCAGCTTCGGGAGACTCATATCAATCTCTTGCTTTTTAGTTTAGGGTAAGTTTTATGCAATATTTGAACGATATAAAATGATAATAATATTACCATTTTTTGTGTTCTTTAGCACTATTACTTATTATTAACACTTTAAAATACAAATTATGACAAACACTATGACATGTTAAAAAGGTGGTCTGCTCTGTCCGGACGGTCAACGATCTCTCTTCGTAGAACGATCTGTCGATCGTGTCCTGCACCGCACACACACCTCTACCAGCACAGTACAACTGTCTTGGTACAGCGGTACAGGCACAGGGTGGTTGCCAACATCCCACCTTCTTAATACTGCCGGTACGCTTCCATCCACGGTGGCGTTCTTCTGACACGCGAAGAGCGACGTGGAGGCTGCAAGGGTAGAGATGATATTACGTCATTCGTCGCAACCTCAGAAGATTCAATTGGCTCCGGACAAACGTTCACAGAAGACGGTAAATCTGAAGACGATAACATTGATGACGATGGCGATGGCTGTGTTGATGTTGTTGCTGATGATGATGACTGCGATGCTGCAGTTCATAACGATGATGACGGTACACTCAAGGATGGTGCATCTGATGACATAGACGAATACAAGGACGGCTTAGGGTTGGAACAGGTATCAGGTACTGGTGATGAGGAACAACATTGACTAATACCCCAAGCATCTTACAATCCATTGAAGAACATTGTAGACTCCATTTCATCTTGTTGATTATTTGTGTTGTACCGATGACGCAGCTGATTTATGTGTGAACGGAGCGTTCTGCCAGATGTAGTTAAAACCTTAAATATCACACTTCCAATCTGCTCATCAATCACACCAGGAACCCATCTCCATTTGTTGACTTCATAAAGCTTCGCATATACAGGATCACCAGCGTTGAACTTTTGAGTTTATGCTCAGCAGTATACGTGCTTGGCGAAGGTCGCGGTGGTGGTCGTAGCAGCTCTAAATTTGTGCGTATCCTTCTGTTGAACATAACATCCGCTGGAGTTTTCTGGTTTTCTAACAGCTTATTAGGTGTACTCCTGTAAGTCAGCAAAAATACATCTAACGCTTCTTGCAACGAGACCTTCCCCTTTCTGATTTTGCTGAGTGCTCGTTTGAACGTGTCAACAAAACGTTCAGCCTGGCCATTAGATTGCGGATGGTACGGTGGACTTCTGATGTGCTCTATGCCATTACTATTACAGAAATCTTCAAATTCCCAGCTCGTGAACTGTCGCCCGTTATCACTAACGATAGTGTTCGGCATACCAAAACGAGAGCAAAGTCGAAGCATTCTACCGTGGCCTTTGCAGTAATTTTTTTTATTCAGGAGTAACGGTCCAAAAAGGCCGTATTGCTTAAGAGTAGAAGCCTTTGCAGTAATTCTTGTCGTTGAAATTATCTCAGGCCATTTGGAATAAGCATCGATCACTAGAAAATACAAGCCATCAATTGGTTCAGCGAAGTCCATGTGGACTCTTTGCCATGGAGCGTTGCACTTAGGCCAGGGTATTGGAGCGTTATGAGGCTGAGTTTTCGCGGCAGAAGCACACGCTTTGCAAGGTTTGACCATTTTAGCTATATCTGAATCAATCAGGGGCCAATAAACATAACTCCTAGCTATTGCCTTCATTCTTTCGATTCCGGGGTGCGCATTATGTATCAGTTTCAACACCCGACAACGTAGACATGCAGGGACAATTACGCGTTCGCCAAAAACTATACAGTTGTTGATCGTTGAAAGGCCCTCACGCCTTACGAAAAAACATTTCATCCCAGGACTTTTCACTTCCTTTTTTGGCCAACCATTCTGAATGAAGTTTAATAACGATCGAAGCACCGGATCTTTCTGAGTTTCTCTCATTATGTCGCAAAAAGCCAGAGGTAAAGCATCTGTAGCACTCTGCAAAATAGCTGCTGTATCATTTTCTAGCTCAATGCTTGCAATAACATAATCTTCCTCTGGTTTTTCATGCTTGTTGATCAAACGCGACAAAACATCGGCATTCCAAAATGATTTGTTTCCACATACTCTATATCAAAGTCATACAAGTGCAGTGTTAGTGCAAATCTTTGCATCCTATTGGCCGTGTAAATGGGAATTCCTTTTTTTCGGATCCGAAAATCCGTAGAAGTGGTTGGTGATCAATTTGCAAGCGGAAATGTCTACCAAAAAGCATGCGATGGAATATAGTAACAGCATACACGACGGCAAAACCTTCGCGATCTGGTTGACTGTACCTCTGTTCAGTTGCTGTCAGAGCACGCGATGCATGATGTACTACCTTAACACTCCCATCTGGCAACCTATGGGATATTGTAGCACCAATTCCGATGGACGATGCATCTGCTGAAACAATTATTTCCAATCGCGGATCATAATGCATAAGTAGAAGATCAGACGAAAATATCTTTTTCAATTGTAGAAAGGCATGCTGACACTTCTAGGTCCAGCAAAACACATTCCCCTCTTTAAGCAAATCATCTAGGGGCTGCCTTAACATTCGCATGTTCCGCACAAACTTGCCATGATAATTGATCGCTCCCAGGAAAGATCTCACTCCTGAGACGTCAATTGGAGGTTGAAGTTTTGTGATGGCCAAGATTTTATCTGGGTCTGGTCGCAACCCTGTTCCATCAAGCAAATGAATTAAATATTTTATTTGGGACTTATGGAAACTACATTTCTCAGCCCGAATGGTAAAACCATACTCCTGAAGTCTAACCAGGACAGCTTGAAGGTTCTTTGAATGGTCTGCGTTGTCTTTGCCTCCTACCACAATGTCGTCTAAATACGCAGCAACTCCTTTAAGTCCAGCCAGCATGGTATCCATTAACTGCTAGAATGCTCCGGGTGCAGCTTTGATACCCGGTGGTAGCCTGTTATACCTATATAGGCCTCGATGCGTGTTCACCGTCAGCAATTCACGACACTTCTCATCAACCTCAACTTGGAGGAAAGCATCGGACAAGTGGATCTGACTAAATACGCAACAACTTTGCAGGCTAGCAAAAATATCCTCAGGAAGAGGCAATGGGTATTGGTGAGCCATCAATGCATTATTTAAACCGGTGGAATAATCCCCACAGATACAGATACGTCCATTTGCCTTACGCACAACCACAATCGGCGCGGTCCAATATTCTACGTGTGTGACGATACCTTCTCTTTCCAATCGCTGAAGTTCATCATCAACCGCTTGCAACATAGAATACGCCACTGGCCTTTTTGGGCGAAAAACCGGAATGGCTCCTTCCTTCAACATTAGCTGCACCTGTGTCTTCATCCATTTTCCCAGACCATCAGCAAACAACGCAGGATATGCCTCTTTCAGCTTCTCAGCATCCGTTACTGCATTCGCAATGCGCCGGCAGATTGATGACAATGGCACATCCCAGAGACCAAAAATGTCCATCAAATCCGCACCTAACAGCAACAAATCAGCTTCTGCGATGTGTGTAACACACTGGTAGCACTGGTCTTCAATCTTGGCTTCACATATAAAATTGCCCAAAAGCTTTAAGGGGTCTTCGGATGCCATGTTAGCCTTTACCTTTGTCGGCTTTAATGGAGGTCTTCCTATGCGGATCCACTCCTTATGCGAAATTATACTGATATCGGCACCGGTATCCACCATCATCCGGACAGACAGACCATTTAGCAATACATTCACGCTATTGCGGTTCATACACCTTAGGCTGTTAATCCAAACAGTACTAACACGCTTGCGATTTCGATTCTTATACTATCGACCTGCACTGGCACAGAAACCTTGTATATGACCGAATTTACGGCAGCGATTACATTTACGGTCCTTGTTGGTGCATTTATTAGCGTGATGCCCTTCTCCGCATAACCAACATTTAATAAAATTTCTTTGTTTCTGACCATGAGGATTAAAATCGTTAGCTTTTATTTTGCCTTCATTGGCTTTACGGTGATATGAGTCCACACCTCCGGATTTAATTGCCAGCACCCTTTCACTAGCTTCAGTCGCTATCATCGCACTATCTGCCTTAACGCGTACCAAACGTTGGCATTCATTTGCAAGCTGCTCTAAAGTTGCACTATTTTTCTCCTCTATCAGACGCTTCAAACGTAAATCGCGTTCACTCTCATCCTTTAAACCGCATACCATAATAAGGAACTTAAACTGATCTTCTGTCATCGAAGTATATTCAGCATCAACACACGCTCTATTCACACGACACGTGTTGGAATTTGAATAATTATTTTCGAACTTTAATTTGAATTGTACATGAAACAAAGCGTTAGGAAACTTAGATTAGGTTATAAACTACTCGACGTTAGAAACTGCTCGATCTGCATGAATTATGAACTGCATGAATTATTATATACAAAAAGGACAAACGAATATACAGTTGCAAAACGACCAGCGATATAGGTGTACACTTTCCTATTCAAATTTCCCAAATATTACAGCCAGCCCCTTTCGTGAATATATTTCACATTTTTGGTCCTCCGAACCGGATCGTGATACACGGAGAAGAAATAAATTTCAATCTGCATCAAGAGCAAGGTGGATTTAAGAAGATCAGGTGGTGGATTGGCGGTTTTAGGGGGTCGCCATCTTGGAGAGACCTTATGTCATTTTACACATGAATGTAAACAACGCTCGTGCCGGCTGCAAAAATCATCGTCCATAAACAGTGATAGATATACGAGCTGCGTTCATATTATTTTACATATATATATATATATATACGGTTTATGTTATATATATAATATATATATATATATATATATTAATCCTCATGGTCAGAAACACAAAGAATTTTATTAAATGTTGGTTATGCGGAGAAGGGCATCACGCTAATAAATGCACCAACAAGGACCGTAATGTAATCGCTGCCGTAAATTCGGTCATATACAAGGTTTCTGTGCCAGTGCAGGTCGATAGTATAAGAATCGAAATCGCAAGCGTGTTAGTACTGTTTGGATTAACAGCCTAAGGTGTATGAACCGCAATAGCGTGAATGTATTGCTAAATGGTCTGTCTGTCCGGATGATGGTGGATACCGGTGCCGATATCAGTATAATTCGCATAAGGAGTGGATCCGCATAGGAAGACCTCCATTAAAGCCGACAAAGGTAAAGGCTAACATGGCATCCGAAGACCCCTTAAAGCTTTTGGGCAATTTTATATGTGAAGCCAAGATTGAAGACCAGTGCTACCAGTGTGTTACACACATCGCAGAAGCTGATTTGTTGCTGTTAGGTGCGGATTTGATGGACATTTTTGGTCTCTGGGATGTGCCATTGTCATCAATCTGCCGGCGCATTGCGAATGCAGTAACGGATGCTGAGAAGCTGAAAGAGGCATATCCTGCGTTGTTTGCTGATGGTCTGGGAAAATGGATGAAGACACAGGTGCAGCTAATGTTGAAGAAGGAGCCATTCCGGTTTTTCGCCCAAAAAGGCCAGTGGCGTATTCTATGTTGCAAGCGGTTGATGATGAACTTCAGCGATTGGAAAGAGAAGGTATCGTCACACACGTAGAATATTGGACCGCGCCGATTGTGGTTGTGCGTAAGGCAAATGGACGTATCTGTATCTGTGGGGATTATTCCACCGGTTTAAATAATGCATTGATGGCTCACCAATACCCATTGCCTCTTCCTGAGGATATTTTTGCTAGCCTGCAAAGTTGTTGCGTATTTAGTCAGATCCACTTGTCCGATGCTTTCCTCCAAGTTGAGGTTGATGAGAAGTGTCGTGAATTGCTGACGGTGAACACGCATCGAGGCCTATATAGGTATAACAGGCTACCACGGGTATCAAAGCTGCACCCGGAGCATTCTAGCAGTTAATGGATACCATGCTGGCTGGACTTAAAGGAGTTGCTGCGTATTTAGACGACATTGTGGTAGGAGGCAAAGACAACGCAGACCATTCAAAGAACCTTCAAGCTGTCCTGGTTAGACTTCAGGAGTATGGTTTTACCATTCGGGCTGAGAAATGTAGTTTCCATAAGTCCCAAATAAAATATTTAATTCATTTGCTTGATGGAACAGGGTTGCGACCAGACCCAGATAAAATCTTGGCCATCACAAAACTTCAACCTCCAATTGACGTCTCAGGAGTGAGATCTTTCCTGGGAGCGATCAATTATCATGGCAAGTTTGTGCGGAACATGCGAATGTTAAGGCAGCCCCTAGATGATTTGCTTAAAGAGGGGAATGTGTTTTGCTGGACCTAGAAGTGTCAGCATGCCTTTCTACAATTGAAAAAGATATTTTCGTCTGATCTTCTACTTATGCATTATGATCCGCGATTGGAAATAATTGTTTCAGCAGATGCATCGTCCATCGGAATTGGTGCTACAATATCCCATAGGTTGCCAGATGGGAGTGTTAAGGTAGTACATCATGCATCGCGTGCTCTGACAGCAACTGAACAGAGGTACAGTCAACCAGATCGCGAAGGTTTTGCCGTCGTGTATGCTGTTACTATATTCCATCGCATGCTTTTTGGTAGACATTTCCGCTTGCAAATTGATCACCAACCACTTCTACGGATTTTCGGATCCGAAAAAAAGGAATTCCCATTTACACGGCCAATAGGATGCAAAGATTTGCACTAACACTGCACTTGTATGACTTTGATATAGAGTATGTGGAAACAAATCATTTTTGGAATGCCGATGTTTTGTCGCGTTTGATCAACAAGCATGAAAAACCAGAGGAAGATTATGTTATTGCAAGCATTGAGCTAGAAAATGATACAGCAGTATTTTGCAGAGTGCTACAGATGCTTTACCTCTGGCTTTTTGCGACATAATGAGAGAAACTCAGAAAGATCCGGTGCTTCGATCGTTATTAAACTTCATTCAGAATGGTTGGCCAAAAAAGGAAGTGAAAAGTCCTGGGATGAAATGTTTTTTCGTAAGGCGTGAGGGCCTTTCAACGATCAACAACTGTATAGTTTTTGGCGAACGCGTAATTGTCCCTGCATGTCTACGTTGTCGGGTGTTGAAACTGATACATAATGCGCACCCCGGAATCGAAAGAATGAAGGCAATAGCTAGGAGTTATGTTTATGGCCCCTGATTGATTCAGATATAGCTAAAATGGTCAAACCTTGCAAAGCGTGTGCTTCTGCCGCGAAAACTCAGCCTCATAACGCTCCAATACCCTGGCCTAAGTGCAACGCTCCATGGCAAAGAGTCCACATGGACTTCGCTGAACCAATTGATGGCTTGTATTTTCTACTAGTGATCGATGCTTATTCCAAATGGCCTGAGATAATTTCAACGACAAGAATTACTGCAAAGGCTTCTACTCTTAAGCAATACGGCCTTTTTGGACCGTTACTCCTGAATAAAAAAAATTACTGCAAAGGCCACGGTAGAATGCTTCGACTTTGCTCTCGTTTTGGTATGCCGAACACTATCGTTAGTGATAACGGGCGACAGTTCACGAGCTGGGAATTTGAAGATTTCTGTAATAGTAATGGCATAGAGCACATCAGAAGTCCACCGTACCATCCGCAATCTAATGGCCAGGCTGAACGTTTTGTTGACACGTTCAAACGAGCACTCAGCAAAATCAGAAAGGGGAAGGTCTCGTTGCAAGAAGCGTTAGATGTATTTTTGCTGACTTACAGGAGTACACCTAATAAGCTGTTAGAAAACCAGAAAACTCCAGCGGATGTTATGTTCAACAGAAGGATACGCACAAATTTAGAGCTGCTACGACCACCACCGCGACCTTCGCCAAGCACGTATACTGCTGAGCATAAACTCAAAAAGTTCAACGCTGGTGATCCTGTATATGCGAAGCTTTATGAAGTCAACAAATGGAGATGGGTTCCTGGTGTGATTGATGAGCAGATTGGAAGTGTGATATTTAAGGTTTTAACTACATCTGGCAGAACGCTCCGTTCACACATAAATCAGCTGCGTCATCGGTACAACACAAATAATCAACAAGATGAAATGGAGTCTACAATGTTCTTCAATGGATTGTAAGATGCTTGGGGTATTAGTCAATGTTGTTCCTCATCACCAGTACCTGATACCTGTTCCAACCCTAAGCCGTCCTTGTATTCGTCTATGTCATCAGATGCACCATCCTTGAGTGTACCGTCATCATCGTTATGAACTGCAGCATCGCAGTCATCATCATCAGCAACAACATCAACACAGCCATCGCCATCGTCATCAATGTTATCGTCTTCAGATTTACCGTCTTCTGTGAACGTTTGTCCGGAGCCAATTGAATCTTCTGAGGTTGCGACGAATGACGTAATATCATCTCTACCCGTGCAGCCTCCACGTCGCTCTTCGCGTGTCAGAAGAACGCCACCGTGGATGGAAGCGTACCGGCAGTATTAAGAAGGTGGGATGTTGGCAACCACCCTGTGCCTGTACCGCTGTACCAAGACAGTTGTACTGTGCTGGTAGAGGTGTGTGTGCGGTGCAGGACACGATCGACAGATCGTTCTACGAAGAGAGATCGTTGACCGTCCGGACAGAGCAGACCACCTTTTTAACATGTCATAGTGTTTGTCATAATTTGTATTTTAAAGTGTTAATAAATAAGTAATAGTGCTAAAGAACACAAAAAATGGTAATATTATTATCATTTTATATCGTTCAAATATTGCATAAACTTACCCTAAACTAAAAAGCAAGAGATGATATGAGTCTCCCGAAGCTGAAAAGCGAAGCCCGATGCATAATCGTTGCTTCGGGCAAATCGAAGGTCGCATCGTTGTATCTTGTCGCTCAATTTTTGGCCCAATCCGATTTAAAACATAGTAAAATTTTTCGCGATTCACACGTAGAAAACTTTCTAGCCGATTGTTTGGTTCTTCGCCATCTATCGCCCTAAACAGCCGGGTCCAAACGCTTTCCCTCTCCAGAAATAGATCGGTCATCCAGCAGCGCCGTGCATTTTCCTCTTGCTGCAGTTCTTCGCCATCCTCTTCTATGAGTATCAACATGAGAGTAGCCACTTCAGCTGCTAAAGTTGGAAGAAGTTGATTTATTTCCATATTTTCACTGTAATAAGAGAAACTTTGTGTATCACGGCCAAAACACAACCGGAGTGATCTTCGCATAATAAAAACGCAACCAACTATGTTTGACAACCACAATATGACAGCTGAACATACACGGTTTGAAAAGGTCCCCAACGATAGCTACATCGTGTAGCAACATTTGACAAATAGAACAAAGAAAATGTGTAGCTGTCATTTGTTGCCGCATACATGAATGCAGCGTCTAGGGCAAGGTGGAATATATAATGAGGTGTAGTTATAGCGCTTTTGGCGATCCCTCCCTGGGCTCCGATTTTGACAGATGGTTTTCCGCTTGTATATGTATTGATGGATTGTTTACGTTTTGCATGGTCAATATTTGGTGGAGATCAATTTGGGTGAATATTTTAGTTTATTAAAACACAGCCGTGATTTAAAATGGAAATTTTCCTTCGAGAACTTGAAGCGTTCGCCAAACGCGGAAAACTAACTGTCAGTTTCTTCGTCGATTCTTCCCTTGTTTAATTTACAGACCTTTCCATCAGCATTCAGACCACATGGAACCCGCATATCAATCTCTTCTTCCAGCTTTGCATACAAGAATGCGGTTTTTATATCATACTGCTTCACCGCCAAATTCTTCTTAGCTGCTACTGACATCAGACTACGAAAGGTCGATTGCCTGACTATCGTCGCAAACACTTCATCGTAATCCTTCCATACTGCTGGCTAAACCCTTGAGCAACTAATCGGGCTTTGTATCGGTACAACTTTCCATCTGCGTCGGTTTTGCGCTTATAAACCCATTGCAACCAATCGCTTTACGTCCTGGAGGTAAATCTACTAACGTCCATGTGTCATTAGCTTCGATTGACTCGAGCTCTTCAGCGATAGCTTGCTTCCACTGATCCGCATCCCAGGAAGCCATTGCCTCTGCATAATTCTTCGGTTCCTCACTGCACAACTCTTGTTGAAAAGCAGCAACCCCTTCCGGTTCACCTTCTGTACTTTCATAATCATCACTGCTTTCGTCAGACGATACTGAACCAGGTGCGCTTGTGTTGCAACCACGAAATCGTTGAACCTTTCTAGAACCTTATGCTAACGTTTACTGCGTCTCAACGCCTGAGTCTCTACTTCACTTATGCTGGTTGATGGAGTATTCGTGTTGATATGTGATGGTATGTCTCCCGCCGAGCTGTCGCTTACATGCTCCATATCTTTTTCATCATTGTGGATGCTTCCCTGTACTTCACTTAAATCAAGCCACACAGTGCTATCTAGCTCGGGAATCTGCGCATTTGTATCACCACCTTCATTGATAAAATGACCCTCGCGACTTTTCAACATGCAGCAGGATCGTACAACCGATATCCCTTGGTGTCCTCTTCAAATCCAACGAGCACACACTCTTTTGATTTAGGATCCCATTTCTGTTGCTTCACCTTGGGAATCTGTACCATCGTTTTCGTACCAAACACCGAACATGTGCAATATCCGGTTTCTTGCCGCTCCACACCTCTTCTGGTGACAAATCATGGCTATTGGTCAGCCATCTATTCATCAAATATACAGCTGTCTGCACAGTTTCACAGAATGTTTTCGGCATCTTCGCTTCGTACAGCATACAACGCGCCTTTTCCACAATTGTTCGGTTAGCACGTTCTGCCATTCCATTCTGTTCCGGCGTGTACTCATTTGTTGTCTGATGCCGTATGCCATGCTTCTGTAAACATTTTAGAAATATTGCATTTATGTATTCTTTCTTCAGCTTCTATTCTTCATCAGCTGACTTGCTTTTCAAAAAGTACACCTGTAGTGAAACTTGTCATCACTTAGTGCCGTTCCAAACTAAAGACGGATTGTATTTGCACTTTTATATAAACTCACTTATTTTTGCCACTTTACTTAAACTTAATAGCGTGGTTGGCTTCTATTGATTTGCGGACTAAATTTTGCGCGGCGGACTGGACTGCGTGATTTTACTGATACAACAACTCTCCTCTAGCTATGCGCGAGCTTCCTTTTATACGAAATAATTACATTGCGCTTATGGGCATATTTAGCTTATCCGCTCCGTTATGCATGATTACAATTTATTATCCTGCTCTATCTATCGCATTATGCGTACGTGACTTTTTGCGTACATTAGGTAACATCGTCATTCCATGTGTATATCCTACTGCGCAATTGGATGAACTCTATTAAATTTTCCCTATTTATCTAGTTGGTTCGGATTAGAACATATTGCACTTTTATGTCTAATATTTGTGTGCATCTAATTACAGTAATTTATGTTCTGATAATGTTTAATCTAAAATTTTATACTTGTAAAAACTATTTCTTTTGAGTGTGTTGGTGAATACGATCACGCCACTTATCATGCTATTTCATTCTATCATTAGCTGTTTCATTCTAGCCTTAGTGCGGTTTGTGTCTAGGATGTAATGAATTTACTGCAGATTATTATAGCGGATGTTACTAATAATTGTGTCTTTGCTATTCTAATCTAATTCTAATTTGCTAAGTCTAATAGTGTCGGGTGTCGAACCTATGCTACACCTCCCCCGTTTTTGTGAATAACGTAAGATTGAGTGAATGAGCGAAAGAATTGCGTTATTCATTTAGTTCTTGATTAATCTGTTCTTATGTACTGTTGTAGTCTTTTGCGTATGACTATTCTTGATTGTACAATTTGGATCTTTAATATTCGTAATTATAAATGGACCTAAGTACAATGGATCTAATTTTTTTCTATTTCATTTTTAAGTATACCAAGTCTTCTATGCTTACATCTATGGGATTTATATGCTGATTTAATTCTTTTTCTCTTTTTTCTTTTTCTATAATTATGTTCTTACGTGCAATCTCATTGGACTTTTGTAGTTTAAATTTCATTTCATTGTAATATTGTTCTATATTATAAACTGGATCGATTTTATGTTTATAAATTTCTTGTGGTAGATTTGCTGTTCTACCGAAAACTAATTCAAACGGAGTATATTTTGTTTCTGTATGTGGTGTTGTATTATAAACAAACTCATAAAATTTTATCCAATCATCCCAATCATCGTGATGTTCATTAGTAAATGCTCTAAGGTATTCATTTAAGCTTCTATGATTACGTTCTAGAGCTCCAATTGTTTGTGGATGATATGGCGTTGAAAATGTTGTTTTATTTTTAAAATTTGGGCTATTTTACCTAACACCTCAATGTTATATTCCAATCCTTGGTCTGATCTAAGCTCCAAAAAGCTTCCATAAGTCAAGATAAAATGTTCAACCAATGCTTTCGCAATCGTGTTTGCTTCTTTGTTTTTAATTGGAATGATCACTATATATTTTGATAGGTCGCATTGAATCGTAATTGCATATCTGTTGTTATTTATTGTTTTGGGTAATGGACCAACTGTGTCAATTGATATGATGGTAAATGGTTTTGCTGGAGTTGATGTGATTATAGATTTTTCTTTTGTGTGCTTATTTACTTTGCTGACTTTGCATATTTCACATTTCTGCACGTAACTTATTATATCTTGCTTCATATTATTCCATTTAAATTTTTCACGAATTTTAAATATAATCTGTATTGCCCAATATGACCTCCTGTGGGTATGGCATGATATTCTTCCATTATTTTCAACTTTTCTTTCTCACTTTAGGTGGATCAAACAAAATTATCTCGTAACCGAAAATTGCTGTGTCTACTATTTCCTTTATTGTTAATTGAGAGTAATATTCGAATAATTTGTCCTCAACTGATATTGCTAACTTGTCTCGGTTAAATTTCTTAGCAATTTGGCATATATCTAGAAGAGCAAGTTCTATTTCTTGACTTCCATTTTGGCCTTTAGAATTGTTAAGAGGGATAACCCTTTTTCCAAGTTGCTTATTATAGTTGTGACTACATACTTTGATTTCTATTCCATTTCTTTTAACTTCTGACTTAATTTCAAAATCTTATTAACTTCTGACGGTCTATCTGTCTTCCAAAATACTTGATTAGTTACTTCTTCTTTATTTCTTCCAGCTGTTGGTGTATCCTTTACTTTCTTTTGCGCCTTTACCATTGCTCTTGTGTTAACTACCATAATTGAATTGTTTTTAATGCTTTTAATATCCTCCTCTTTAGTTTTTGGGATCAATTCTTTCAACTCATCTGAATTGTACACGATTCGTGATAATGCGTCTGCTGCAACATTACTTTTTCAGCTACGAATTGTATTGTGAAATCAAATTCTTCCAGATCTAGTCTAATTCTGGTTAATTTTGACGTTGGATTTTCATACCAAAGAGATAAACCAGTGGTCTATGGTCTGTTCTGATTGTAAATTTCCGTCCATAAACATATGGTTTAAAATGATTTACTGCCCAGTGTATAGCTACTAATTCTTTTTCTATTATACTCTTATTCTTTTCGCCTTTAGTAAAGTTTTACTTGCGAATGCAATAGGAAAATCTTACCCATGTGTGATTTGGGAGAGAACTGCTCCGCACGCAAAGTTTGATGCGTCTGTAGTTATAATAAAATCTTTGCTAAAGTCTGGGTATTTAAGAATGGTTGGAGATAGCAGATGCTCCTTTAATGAATCAAATGCTGTTTGTTGTTCCTTTTTCCATTCAAAAAGTGTGCCTTTCTTTAATAAATCATTAGTGGCTTTGCAATTTTTGCAAAGTTTTGTATAAATTTTCTGTAGTAATTACAGAAAGCTACGAATCTTCTAACTTCGTCTGCGTTAGTTGGTATAGGAAACTTTCTTATTGTTTCGAATTTGGTTTCATCAGGGTATATTCCCTGGTCCGTTATTGTGTGTCCAAGATATGTAACATCTGATTTAAAGAATTTGCACTTCTCTGGGTTCAATTTAAGATTGTAGTATCGTAATCTATTAAATACTTGTGTAAGATTTTCTATATGATTTTTCATTGAGCTTCCTATTACTATAATATCATCGATAAAATGAATGCTATTTCAGGTGTGAGGCCAGCCATTGCTATTGCCATCATACGCTGAAAACTGTTAGGACTTATGTTTAGTCCAAAAGGCAGTCTTGTGAATTGATAATGTCCTTTTGGTGTAGAAAATGCTGTATATTTTCGCGATTCTTTTTCCAAAGGGATCTGATGAAAACCTGACATCAGATCTAGAGTGCTGAAATATTTTTGCATTTCCTAATTGGTCTAATATTGTGTCTATTCTCGGATGTGGAAACTTATCTGGTAATATCTTTTTGTTCAATTGCCTAAAATCGACTACTAATCTCCATTTCTTATCGTTTCCTGTTTTCTTGGGGACAAGCAGAATTGGTGAATTGTAAGGGGAAACGGAGTTTCTATTATATTATTTTCTAACATCTTATTTACTTGCTGATCTATTTCTTTGCTTTGCGAATGAATTTGTTTATAGTTGGGTATATATGTAGGAATATTGTCTTTAGGAGTAATTGTTTGCTTATAAAAATTATTAGTTGTAATTGGGTCTTCATTTAAACAAAATAAATCAGAAAATTTATTTACTAGTTTACTTATTTCTTGACTAATAATATCTGGATAATTTTTTAAATTGATTTTGCTTAATATTTCTTTAACTCTATGCATATTTGTTTTAGTTTCTTCTACTTTATAAATTTCAAAGTTATTAATTGGCTCTATTGAAGGTTTGAAAAATTTCGTGTTTATAATAGTATCTTTTTCAGTAGTATTAATAAATTTTATACATGGATTATTCTTGGAAACTATTGTATTAGCGCAAAATATTCCTGTTGTTATTTCCTGTGCATGAACTACTGAATCTTTTTTTAAATTCTTTAAATCTATTTTATGAATAATTTCACTTCTTGCTGGAATTAAGAGTGAATTGTCTTCTATAGGATGAGATATTGAGATTCCATTGATATCAAAATTTAACAAATAATATTCATAATCTATCTTACATTTATATTTTGTAAAGAAATCTCTTCCTAAAATTCCATCGGCTTCTATTTCTATAATATCTGGAATCAAGTGAAATTTATGACTAACTGTTGCGTTGTTAAATATTAAATTTGAACTAATTGTACCATAGGTAATTAAAGAGTTATTAGTATTCGTGTAAGTCTAACTTTGTTATTGCTATCTATCTCATGCTGAGATCTAATTTTTCCTATTTAAATAATGAAACTGCTGCTCCTGTGTCTATAAATAATGAACTATACTTATTTGCAGCTTTTTCTACTTTAATTGTAGTTGAATTATTGGCAGATAAATTCAATGTCATTACCGGCAGCTGTTCTATTCCTGCCGGGCTTGGTCTAAAAAAATATTCTGTTCCTCTTCTTCTTCAGCTTCAGTAGAAAATATTCTACGAGCTTGTTGATTTGAGAAGTTATTGGGCTGTGTATTTGTCTTCCAAATTGATTATATTGTCTAGGGTTCCTATAGAAATGTCTATCTCTGTTTCTATTTGGGGTATATGTATTTGGGTTCGTTCTATTTGAATTTGGACTTTCATAATACCTCCTGTTAGTTCTGTTTTGGAAGTTTGGGTTCGAGTATATCTATTATAATTTATTATTTGCTGTTAGGAAATCTTTTGAAATATTTGTGGAAAAATTTGGTTTCTATTAAAGGCTAAAACTTGATTTGAATTATTGTTTTCGATTTCATTCTAATACCTTTTGTGTAGCTGCTGTAATTGGTGGGTATTGTCCGACTTTAAGTAGAATTTTTGTTTCAGAGGAATTTTTTCTTTAAGTGTGTCAACTCCAACTTTAACAGCCATTTTGTTTGCTACTTCTTCGGGATTTTTTGTGTCTAGATGAAGTCCTTTTAATTTGCTAGTTAAGATTTCGACCTCTTCACAAATTTAGTGGTTTGTCTTGCTTGGATAGTTTTAATTGGTTGATGACTTTTTCGGGATTTGTTTTTTTTCACATCTTACTTTTATATTTTCTAGAATTTCATCGATGTTGTCCAGATCTCGTGGTAATCCTATTCTGGCTTCCCTGTTATTCGTGTTTTGATAAATTTACCAGCATTACCTTTTGATCATTTGGAGTAATCTCTTAAGTAAGTTTACAGAATCTATGAAAATGTCAAGATTCTCTTTGATCC